>NW_021704378.1:0-14595 GCF_003719485.1 Trypanosoma conorhini | reverse complement strand
AAAGAAAAGAAAGAAAAATAATAATGATAATAAATAAAAAAAGAGAGCGATGGTGGAAAGGGAGGGGCTGAGCAAACAAGCGGGAGTGACAGTGAGCGGGCAAAAGGACGAACGCGGCAAACGCCAAAAAAGCAAAACAAAGAAAAAAGCAAAGAAAGAGGGCACAACGAAAATGGACAGTGCCCCATATGCATTTCCAGCGGAGCAAACGTCCAACCGTCATAGAAGCAAATGCAGCAAAGGGGCATTAAGAGCGGGAGTGGGATGTTTAGCAAAGATAAAAAAAGCAAAGGAGTGAAAAACAAAAAAGGTCCTTAAACCACAGTTAAAGCGTGTAGGTCTCATACAGCAATTTGTTGTGCGTGGGTGTGTTTTTTTTTTGATTGTGCCTCAGAAAAAGGAGTGACAAGCCTCCACGACATCATCGTGGAACTTCTTCTCGGACTCCGAGTTGGCCTGAAGATGGGACAAGTTCCCCACATCCCACACTTCGCGGCCATCGGCACAGGTGTAAGTGATGTCAAACCCTTTTTTATTTTCCCTCGCAAACATGTTTAGCGGCACCAATGCGGGATCGCTGCGCCAGACTGCAACGAGCATGCCCAGCTCGTCTTGCTCCTTGAAGGACTGAACAAAGGCGTCGCGCCCCATCTGAAAAAAGGGAATCGGTGACTGTGACATCTGTAGGAAACGGCGCAGGACGGCATTGTCCATTCGGAGCACAAAAGCCAAATAATTCAACATTTTGCGGAGCTTCATACGGAGTGTCATTTCCTCTGGCTCCTGCTTGTATTTGAAGTGGTAGTTAAAGATGACGTCAAAGTGCGCATAGTTTGTGGGGCGTGGAAGGGACAGGTAGTCGCAAACGCGGGTGTACAAGCACTCCATGCGGTTGAGACCATCCTTTGGAATTCCAGGGCTGCAAAAGTGGTGGTGAACCGCATCCAGCAGCACCTGAGTTTCTGTTGTGTAGGAGTCATCTAAGCGAGCCAAATTCATAGTGAGACCAATGAGTTGGATGAACTCGCCAAGAGACCAGTTCGTTATACTCTGAGTGCTCGTAAAGCTAATCTGGGTCATCTTCAGCATGACAGCCGCCATCGCCAAGACGCACGCGCAGAGCCAAAGCAGAAGGAAGATCACCGCCCTGAGGTAATCCGCGAGAGACATGGCGCGTTGGAAAATAGGAAGGATCCGGTTGACGGCAAAGGCCGGCGAAACTATCGCCACGACGCGGAACGCAGAAAAGGTAGAGATCCTATTTGAAAGAGCAGCGATGTCACCAGCAAGCTTGGCGCCGACATTGCCACACAGCGTTGCCTGTACGATGACGACGAGAAGGAAGACCAACAAGGAGTAGACCACCAAAAATTCGGAGAAGAAGACAACCCCAGACATTGTCCGGGCCCAATCAAGAAAGTTCAGCGAGGTGGTTGTGCCGTGAAACACATTGATCGCCACAGTCACAGAGTTAGTGGCCACCATGAGGACCATCTTAAGAATATGGAACAGCTCCATGGCATCAATGTTGCCCTCAAACATGCCAGGGAAGAGGTAACCCAAGCAAGCCTGATCCCACAACGAAATAATATACGGTCTATTGATCTCTCTCAAATATCGCTGCTGCTCAAGAGAACGACCAAGATGCTTGGCCGGGTATCTTTGGGAGGGCGCAGGGGGGCGGCGCTCTCCAGCCCCGCCGTCGAGTCCAGTGATGGCACGCGTCTGAAGCACCTTTGAGGTAGGCGACGACCGCTCTTCCAGCGGAGCTCCCTCCTTGGGCGCGACGTAATAGGAAAACGGGGGAACTGAATAGACGCTTAGCCGCTCCTCTGCGGGCCCAGCGTCGGGTAACGGCTCCGAAGTTTCATCATTCATCCGTGCAGCAGCCAAAATGGTATACAACGCACCAGAGATGTGTGCCTTTCCTTCGCTTTAGAAAGACGCATACCCACTTAGCTGCGCAACAGCAATATATATAGGCGGAAGGCAGGTAAAAGAAGGCGTCAAATTTACAAGCAAAAAACAAAAACAAAGAAGGGGGGGAAACCGACAATTTAGAGGACAAACCCATCAACACCTCAAAGGCGTGAAGTAAACAACACTCACAGGCAGACAAGGCAAAAAATAATAATAATAACAAAATAAAAAAAAAGAAGAGGAAAGGGAATTAGTGCTTCAGTCCACTCCCGTCTCATTCAGCGCAACCAAGTGAAGGCCAACCCATGTTCAACAAATGTAAGCAAATTACATCTCAGGAATAGCCTTAAAGATGTAAGCATTCGGTTTTCGCTTCTGAATCTGCACAGCTGCATTAATCACGTCAGGCCAGCGAACTTCTCGCTCCGTGCGGCGCTGCATAAAACGGAGGGGTTGAAACCCAGCAAAGTTGCCTGTGCGCGTGTAATGGCTTTCGTAGAACCATTTCACCGGGCGAGATTGTATGCGGCGCTGCTTGCGGTAGTCCGCGTCCGGCGTGTCTGGGACGTGCTCTTGATATTGTTCCTGCGACGGCGTGTTTTCTATTCCCCACTCCATGTTGGGGGCCCAAAAACGAAAATCCGCCCATTCTTCCTTCCAGTACCATGCCCGCATTTCTGACATCTTTGCAGAGCGAAGCGTGCCATCTGGTTGACGAATGACAAATCTGCGGCGCTTTTCGTTGGTAGGGTCGAGTTCCAGCTTTTTCAACGCCTCGTGCCCCACATTCACGCCAATCTCAGCAAACATCCAATTGTGCTCGGACTTATTGGCATGCTGACGATGTGGCCCTGCCCAAACTGGCATTTGCCCGTATTGCTGCACCGGCTCCCCGCTCTTTCCAATCATCTCGGGAAACATGCGGCGATAGACGTCGTAGTTATCACCCCAATAGTCTTCGTAGTCTTGCTCAGTTTGTAGGAATCGATAGGGATCGTCCATTTCCCAGACATTAGCGTAACTTGCCTCACGACGATTCACCAAGTCCCGAAAGAGAAACCGATCACTGTAAAACGTAATCTTTTGTTCCGCAAAACGCATTTTCCCGTAAAATAATCCGTGTTTACGAGCCCTAACATCTCGAATCCATTCCAGCGCAAAAAGACGCTTGGGCAGAGTCCAATCAGGCTCCACACAGGCATCATAACACGCCTTAAAATGATGCCACACAAGTATTTTGCGAACCAGTGTAAAATCTAGCCCATACATCTTTGACAGACGCTCTGGCGGCCAACGCTCAGGCGCCTTGCTCCAAAGCGCGAAAAGCTCAGGACCCAATTCATCACGAACCTTGTAATCTTCATTGATCTCGTAGCGAAGTCGCTTCGACATATCGAAAAACTCTGGTGTCCCCAAACTCGTCTGAAACGCAATCCGACGTTGCAACTGCTCCTTATTATGGGGAGAGTTCTGGGTCAAGGCCTCCAACCAGAGTATATCAACTGGTGACATCACCGCTAAAAGTGGACGAATTCGTCTATCAAAGTGCTCCCGTAATCTCTGCATGCCTTCTTCGTCGAGCGACTTAAACCATTCGTTAAGAAATTGAATGTAGTCGCTAAACGTACAAGGGTAGCCTGCGTCGCGATCACCAAACTCCAACGTCCTCCATCTCTCTTTGATGATGTTGCCTAAAATCTCATCGTCCAGGACAGTTTCCCCCTTCTTGCCGGAAGAAAAGAGGTGTTTTCGATTTCTATAAATTGCTATTTTCTCCGCGTTTGTTCGACTTGGAAGCTTTAGCAACTCTACTGAGAGAATATTCTGCAGATACCAGGCACCAAAAGGATTTGCCCACCACGGAATATCGTAGCGTCGATTCTTGAGAGACTGGGGCATGTCCATGAAGGGCTGCAAGGCCTCATCCATATCCTCAGAGCGTGCCCGACCCTGCCACAGATCCCATTGGGGGGCATCAAAAGATTTCATGGTACTTAGGTCCTTTGTCCACACCTTTGGATCACGCCAGTGGATTGGCTTGGGAGGATCTGTCAACACATGATGCTTCCATGATTTTCGCTCACGAGGACCACGCTTGTTAAACGGGTACCGGCGGTGAATCAAACCACGACGAAGCATAACGAGCTTACTCTTCCTTGTTTTTATTTTCTTTTTTTCCCAATGTACCGCCAAAAATATGTAAATGTTTGCCTGGTTGGCGCGTTATGTTTTTTTTCACCCTTTTCACTCCTTGCTGCCACAGAACCCTCGCCCCCCACCCAATGCACGCATATGAAGTGTTGTGCGTGTAAAATGTGCGCCCAACGTGGGACACACGTGAAAAGGAAAATAATGAAACAAAACAAGAAAACAGAAAACTATAGAGAAAACATCGCAAAAATAAAAGGGTTCCATCTCATGGTTTTTTTTCCTTCTTTTTCCGGCTTTGACCTTTTCTCAGTGTCAGTCCAAGTCAACATCAAGAGCAAATTCCGCTCAAAGTTGCTCTCACTGCCCGAATTGCCCACCTCCTCTCCCTCCGCTTTCTAAATGTAGATACATATCTGGAACTAGAGGGAGATAGTTGAAAACAGTGTGGCAGAAAGGAAAATCCGCTTCCTTCCTTTTTTTTCCTTCCATTTTATTCCGCCCCTCTAAGCATCCCCCACCCAAAAGGTGAGGAGAAATGCAGGTCCAGATGCAGCAGCCGGTGACGGAGATGGGAAACTGGATGAGAACAAATCAGCTTTGCCACATCTGGGACAGAGTCCACTGACTCAGGTTCCATCTGGCAAAAAGAGTAATAAAAAGCGTTACTACTATAATGATGGGTACAGGGTACACCAGTTTTTGTTGCTGTGTCAACATTGGAAGCTCCAAGTAGCCAAGAAACACTATATATGCGTACAGCACACATCCAACCATGTACAAGCAATTGCTAACCAGACACGCCAGAAAGGACGGCTGAAGGAGCAGGGGTAAGAGCATAAATTGGATTACTCTTGTCCAGACAAAATAGGGGAAAAAACCGTTGCAGTGAATGTCAAACGCGTAATGCCAATCCACCTCCCGCGACACCTCATGCAAGTGTCCACCGGTACTCAGCAGAAACTGATTCGCAAACACCCAGGTAATCGTGGCCATAATCACACCTACAACTAGGTAAGTCACTCCCACTTCGTATAGCACATTGTAAAGAATCTGCAACAGACCACCTTTTAGTGCCAAACCGTAAGCCACAACTGTAATGACTAGAGCCAGTACTTGAAGAACAATGAAGGCAGGATCATCGCGATGATAATGATTTTTTGTCATCTTGCGTGCCTTACTCATTTTGCTAACTAGTGAGGGCTTCAAGCAGAGTGAGTACATCTGCGACAAGGCCGAATCCAGCTCCATCTGATCTACCTGAAGAGCCCGACTTGCGAATTCCGGCAGGTGGGACACCCACCTTGAGGAACGACCTAGTCGAGGTATCATTGGATCTAACTACTTCCCCCGAATGCTTTTACCTTCCAACGTCAAACTACAACACACTGGCTTCAAAAAAAAAATAATAATAATAAAAAAAGGTTCCACTAATATCCATTAAGGTAAAATAAACAAGGACAATAAAAATAAAAAGAAGAAAAACCAACTGAAAAGTTTATATGTGAAAAACAACCAGCCCATACAGCCGTTGGACTCCAACCGTCAGAGAAAGAAAGTCGTTTATATATACATTCGAACTATTCACTCCTTGATCGCCCTTTTCTTCCCCCCTTCTTGCCCTTTGGCCTCCAGTAGATACACTAAGGCCTTGTCAAGAAGAAAAGAAACATAGGCCAATAAAAATAAATAAATAAATGACATCATCTTCAGTTTACATCTCTTCTGTAGAAGCAACAGTACAGTTAAAGCTCTTCTTGTAGAAGGTGCTGTCATAGCGATAGTGTCCTGGACCAGGATTGCCAACTCCATCGCCGGACTTAAACCTTCCATCAGTTCCCCATGTACCGTTTAAGGATCGTCCCCCGCCCAACAAATCTTTGTTAGAGATATCATACTGGCCAGGGCCAGGAAAGACATTTAAGGCCTTTTTCTCAAAACGAGGGGCAATACCCAAATATGAACCACTTGTACAAGTAGGTTTCGTCCAATCATACTTGACGTCATAAACACGACCTGGGGAAACAGATCTAGAATCCGTTTTTGCCGCGGCGTCAAGGGAATCATCTAGCAATCTAGAAGGATGAATACGACGTGGCACACGTACAAGAGGACGACGAGATTCAACAAATCCTTCGGCATCAGCGCGTTGTGGTGAAGGAATTCTTTGGGAACGGGAACGAAAAGGCACAGAAGCCAAATTGTGTTTTCGCAACTTAATGGGCATTACGGGCTCATACGCCCCAGGACCGAGGTTCGTTCCAAAAGGTAGTCTTTTGCGGCTTGTTTCGGAGACAAACGAGGATGTTCCCTTCGTTTTGGGGGGCATTTTTGGACGACGCGGTGCAATTTCTCCTGTGTAAGTGCCTGGACCCGGCAAATCTGTAGGCCCATAGGGTGCATAACGAGGCGCTGAAGAACCGAAAGCTGAAAAAAATTCAGGGTTTGCGGCGCGATATTGTTCTAAGGATTGAAAATAAGAAGGCACATCATAAGTCCCAGGCCCTGGAGTCCGGACGTTGCCTCCAAAGGTTGAGCGCAAAGTTTTCGTTGCAAACATTGAACTTGGTTTATTAGTATAAAGCGACTTTGCAGAAGCTGCAACGCCATAATGTCCCGGTCCTGGTACATCATTAAAGCGAGGGTTGCCACGACCACTATAACCAGCAAAATTCGCGGCGCGTGGATGTGCACGATGACCCGAAGCATAATTCGGGTTATATGAACCTGGACCGACAACAAGTGGGTCCTCAACATCATTAAAACGACCAGCTCCGATGGTATGGGCGCGCCCAGTTCGACCCCACCTATTTCCATCGTGAGGATATGTCCCGGGACCAGGAACTTCGTCGGTGCGGGGAGCAAAAAAACGGTCCACTGAGGAAACAAATGGAACCACAGTAATGTCTCCACTTCGAAAATCATTCATAGTCACTTCATAGGTCCCAACTCCAGGCGTTAAAGCGCCAAGGTGCGACGAAAACCTCTCGCTTGTAATGCCAAACGGAGCCTCGCCATGAATGGGCTTGGAATAAGTGAATGTGACGTTATAAGACCCTGGTCCAACCCCCGACCCTGTAGCACCACTCGTATAAAGGCCTGGTAATTTCGCGCGAAAAAGGGGCAATTCTTCCTCAACCTTCTCCATTGCCCTATTTTTATTATTAATACTTTTGGTTATTATCTATACCCCTTGCGTGGAACCCCCCAACAACACCTACTTTTCACGAAAAAATCTGTGTTTATCCTCTAGAGAAACACACAAATGTACCCCAAAAAAATAATAAAAAAATAAAAATAAAATGATACAGAAAGAATAGTAATAAAAAAAAGAATCACAAAAAAAGAGAGAAAGATAAACGAATTTAAAAAAAATACAACAAATCGATGAAATTGAATATTCTATCAATTGTTTAGTGTCATTCGCTCCTGTGTCTCTCTTTAATTTGTTTATACAGGTAAAGTATGAGAAAAGGGAAATGAGTAAAACGGCAAAGGTATCACCTAAGCACGGTATCAGATGTTATAGAAAAACGTGAACAAAATGAAAACAAATAGCAGTATTGTCCACGTCATATACGCTGCCAAAGGGCGAAAAGATCTTCTCTTAAAGGGGCGTGACGCACAACCCGGACACAAAGTTGTTCTTGATGTTGACGAAGTATAAAAAACAGCATTTGCCGGAATGTACGAATAACACTCTGAACAGTAGCAAGTCAAATCAGACTGAGAATTTTCCGTCCTAACAAGTTTTTTGCCGTCCCGACCATAAGGATTGGAACGACAGCAAACACCATAAACCTCTTCACAGAAAACACATTCCCACACAGCGGACTCTTCAGGATGATTTATGCAGGTAAACTTACTCGAAGAAAGCAACCACATTTTATGTCCTCTACTACAAGTGGGTATCCATGCAGAATAATAACTTTCAAGAAGTTTCTCAAGAACAAAGTCCAAAAATTTCGTTGCATTAACTAGAAATGGAAATTCATTGCCCATACTCGTCTCTGTATTAAGATGCTGTGTGCCTGGAAGAGGATCATTTTCAGTGGAAAAACGTAGATTCAACGGCCCAGAAAACCCGCAAGAACGCCGAATCCCCTTAAAGAACAGTTCTTTTTCCTCACTTTTATTTGATCGTGCCTTTATCTCATTAGATACCGATGAAGCACGAACGTATCCATTTGACTTACGGCAAGACGCGCGCACCTCTCGAGATTTCTCCACCACGGAATGCAAGCCTTCAAACGCATTCAAAAGGAAATCACGAGAATGTTTCAATGGAACTGTCACCAAAGGGTCCAAATCACCCTTGTCTACCCGTTCTTCAACCGCTAGACACACCTCCGCCGCTAAATCAAGAATTTCTGTCCCAAAAACGTTGATAACATGCACCGCTCCATCTTCATCTGACCAATTCAAAGTAAAGTATTGAGTTATCGTTTCTATAATATTCAATCGCGAGGAGGCATCAGTGTTGTTCACTTCGCGAAATACATTTCTTACCGAATGCATAGAAAAAACCTCAAAGCATCGCAAAAGCATGGAGGCTCCTGCAAAATCAATAGAGGTCAAGAAATTACTTTTCAACAGCATGGAAAAAACATCAATAAGAAAAAAGCTATAAATTTCAAAATGATGAACAACATAGCTTTCCCGCACCTCTTTACTTTCATTTGGTTTAAGCAACAAATACCAAAGTTCAAGTGAATTATTAAAATGTTCCCTTCTACATTCCCTAAAATTGAACAGAGAAATCAAAGATTGACGAAGAGCAATCAATGTGTTTCGGTAAAAGGAAATGTTGGAAAAAAGCACATCCCGGGACGACGGAACTAAAGCATCCACACAAATTTCTTTCTGAGGCATAACAAAATAATTTGATGTCGTTGCAAAAGACTTTTCGGTGTCATTTTGTTTAAGCGCAAGAACACACTCAGTCAAAAACGGAATTATTTTAAATACAAGTGCTCCGGAAACAACCTCTCTACAGGGTGTTCTATAAATCTCAAGTTCCGGCTGACGAAGACCTCTCATACATAGAAAAGTTGGGGCAGAAAGAAGCAATGCAGCCACCACATCCGATGTTGACCACTGAACATCCTCCAATGCACGTTTTGAACTAACGCGCTCAATAAACGAAATGGACACAAAATACTGAATATACGCCGTCAATAGTCGATGATATAATGGAAGTTCTGTACAGGGAGAATCGCGAAAATAATTCATTAATGTGGTAAACCATGCGCCAACCCTCTTGCTTGCCGTATCTAAAGGTAGAAGACAAACCATTTCAACGCCACTTTGTTCGGCTTTGCGTATTAGGTAAAAGATCATTCTTAAAATGAAGTAAGCAAGTGGAGAACATGGAAGTGAAGTCAATACTTGTCCATGGTCAGACTCAAAACGAGTTACTAGAGGTGGATTCCAAAATGGAATAAGAAACATGGGCGGGCAACGAGATCGAGGCAGAGTATACCAATTTGTATCAGCCGGTTCCGCTAATAATTCATACGACGACGCATATAACGCTGACATGGGCATATCAAAGTAATAAAAGGGAAATTTGACATCCGATTCTCCACCAAGATTCTCCTTCCAAGAGCTTTTCAAGCATGCCGCGAAGTTATTTGGAGGGAGAGATACAGCTTCCAGTAAATTGCACAAATGCCCACCCGGGGCCAAAAGCCTAAAAAGTGCCAAAGCTACTTTTCCGTTTGGTTTGGAATTTCCGATGTCCATCCAAGATAATTCATTCGCTCCAGTACCTCGTGCTCTGCTCCCATAGCCTGCAAATGTCAAGTCACATAAATTTAGAAACCCTCCCTTTTCAAAGAATGTGTCCAAAACCACCTTGGTTTCATAATGCAACGGTTGAATTGGATAATTCACGTGCCGAAAAAACGTTTCCAAAGAAGCAATTTGCTTCTCTATACCCATTTTTTGTTTGTTTCTTTGTCTTTAATTTTTCTAACAATAAAAAAATGAACAAAAACAAACTAACAACAGGGCAAATAAGACGCAAATGAGAAGTTGAAAAAAAAACGACAAAAACAGAGCGCAAGACACAACCACACACACACACACACACACTCACACAGCAAAACGAGCCATCGCAAATGAGCCCCACCGCCGCTCGAAACACACCCCAGCACTATCTCCAGGCACGCGCGTGCTAAAAACAAAAAAAGCCGCGGCCGCCCAAGTGGCAACTAGGAGAAGAAAACGGCAAGGACCCCGGGCGGGGTCCGAACAAAAAAAAAAAATAAAATAAACAAACAAACACGGCAGGCGCCGGCCCGCGCCCGTCAACAAAACCTTTGGCCGCCCGTCGCCGTCCCCGGGGGTTTTCCGCCGGCGCCGCCGCCGTCGTGGCGCGCCGACTTGCGGCACCCTTCCGCGCTTTCGGCTCGTGGCTGCTTGTATCTTTGCTTGGGCTTTGGCGTTTGTTGCCCTGCTTTTTCATGCTTGTGTTTCGTCGTTGGGCCGGCACTTTTTTTTGCCGGGCGGCTTTGGTGAGGCAAAGTCGTTTATTTTCCTTCGGTTGTGTTAATCGGAAGTAATTTATAGTTTTTTTCTCCTCCCTCACCCCATCCTTTCTTTTTGAAACTGTTACTGTCGTGGCGCCATGCTTGCGGCCTTGATTACCTCTATTTTTACTTGATGGCGTTCTTTCTTCTTGTGTTTCCTATATATATATATTGTACAAAAGAAGGATAGGAGTAATCTTTTGTTAGAATTAATTTTCTTGAATGGCATCGAAGGCAGCATACTTCCAGGCTGATGTTTTGGAGTGGCTTTTCACAAATAAAGCCCTTTTAACTCGGCTTCGAAGGGAAAGATATGCGTTGGAGAAAGGTTTCCTGGGGTATTTTTACGACTGCAGAGATATGATGCGGGAAATCAGAGGAACGGAAACGAAGGATGCCGACAAAAAATTGGAAACTGCTCAGGAATCAACTGGATCTCGTTCTATGAATCAGTTTTACGAGTCAGAAGAACTGGCTAAACGCATGAAATGGAAGCGCGTAACCTGGGATGATGATGCTGACTATACCGGTTTTTCACGTCGGCTTTTGGAAAATGACGGCTTGTTGAAAAATGTGCCGGCATTTTCATACCTGTCTATTCACGTTACAAGTGATCCTGCTTCTACACCGTTTGTGAACTTTCCAGTTGGTGAAAAAACTGTTGAATTGGGGACCCTGACTAACTGGGTTCTTCAAGAACGAGATCCCATATCTGTTGATAAATACTTACCTACTAAGAAAAATAAACTGCGTGGGGCATTTACTGTGGATTGGACTGCTGGTGAAGTCAAGGTAATTGACACAGCATCTGTTCAAGAAATTTTAACATTTCTGCATACAGTTGCACCACGTCTTCAGGCTGTTCAGATTCACATGGAAGAACAGCAGACAGCCTTAGTAGATAATGTTCAAAATGCAAAGATTCGTGTTGGAGCCGAGGTTAAGTTTAATGACCATGATACTGCCTTTTGGGATGACCCGAAGCGCAAGGGCAATCCTGATTACGTTACCCCTGACGACGTAGAAAAATTTCTTAAGGGTCTGTTGGATTCGGCTTTTCTCTATCGTTGGTTTCTGAGGGGTCAAGGCCTGCGAGTTGTTCCGCCTGGTAAGCCCTACTTTATTGATCTCGAAAAGAGAGAAATCCAAATCCCCGCAAATTTTGCAGAATTTAATTGGCGTGCCGCACATAAGCGGTTTGAAAAAGTTGAACGCATTTTTTCCACAATGAGGACACTTTGGTGGTTATGGTTTTCTCTAGCAATGGTGATAATAGGAGACGTAGAAATTTTTTGATACAGCTAAAGCTACCTATGACGATGAGAAATCTCTTACTGAAACTGGTGAAGGTAGGGAAGGGGATAATTTCCTCTTTTACTCACATATTTGTCGTGAATACATCAATATAACAACATAAACGATAATAAGTGTCGTTTTTATTTACTATTAATTGAACAATATCGTAATGTATAGCAAGTCTTTTTTGCTGTTGTTGTTGTTGTTTTTTTTTCTTTTCTTGAGGGGGTTTGTCGCCTCTCTTTTCTCTTATATTTGTTTAAATGCATTCATTCCCCCCTCCTTTTTTTCCCACCCCCTCATTGTTTTGTAGACTTCCTTATATATACAAATATATTAGGTAAATACTTATCTTTTAATAGACTGAGGAAAAGGAATATGTCACGCGCTGCTCTGATGAAGGAGGCCTTCGAGCTTCTTCAAAGGGATGGGAAAATACCCAAAGCCTCTGTTCCAACCGCACTTCGGGCGGCGGGTTTAAATCCCAGTGAGGAAAGACTTAAAGAAATCATGAATACTGTAACTGAGCTTGATATGGCTGCTTATGAGGCGCTTGTTCAAAAGCATGATGATAAGACAGATTCTCCAGAAGCTGTAAAGGAGGCATTCCGGGTCTTTGACAAGGACCTAGATGGTACTGTTTCTGTTGCCGAATTTCGCCACATTATGACAACAATGGGAGAGAAATATACAGAAGAAGAATTTCGGGATTTGATTCAAGGCTTCGAGGAGAATGGCGTTATTCATTATGAGAAGTTTGTGGACAAAATGTTAGCTCCTTTTACCGATCATGGCAACGCGGAGGATGTGATATAGATACTGATAAGATCAGCATTGCTTCTATACATGTATATATCTGTTTTTGTCTGGTCTTTTCTGCTTTATTTCATATATATATATATATACACATTTGGGCAGTTCAAGCCCTTGTTTTTTTTTGTTTGTCTGTTGTTTTCAGCAGCTCCCTTTGCTAAACAAATTACTTACTTGTATTTGGCTTGTTATCCCCCCCCTCCCTTCTCTCTTTTCATTTTTTTCCTTGAATTTAGGTGATTAAGAAGGTGCTTTTTCTTCGCGTTTCTTGCACTCACTCTGGCTCCCGCAAACCCAAGCTAAAAAGTTAAGGGAAAAATGGTGAAGGTAAAAACTATCAGTCGATCGAATTTGGAATGGACCAAGGATCGAAATGGTGAAGTTCCACGTGTGAATCGTAATTTTGATACAAAGTACAATCCAATGGCAAAACAAACTGAGTTTACACGTGCCATTCGTGCAGCAAAGCTTGATCGCATGTTCGCAAAACCATTTGTTGGCGCTCTTCCTGGTCATCAAGATACTATTCAATCTCTTGCTGTGGATTACACTAGTTTGTCTACCGTGGTCAGTGGAGCGTTTGATGGAGGCATGATAGTATGGGATATTTTTACAAAGCGCCCAAAAGCAATTATTGATGCACATCGACATTCGGTTGATGGACTTGTTATTTCCACAGATGGTGTTGCGTGTTTTAGTGCTTCCCGTGATAAAGTTGTTAAAATGTGGGATTTGGATTTTTCTTCGGATGATGCCAAGGTCGAACCGTTGGCTGAATACCTCGGAGATTTTCCTTTTTCATCCATTGATCATCACTTTCAGAAATCGCTATTTGTGACGTCTTCTGATGTTGTACAGCTATGGGACGTTAACAGAACGCAACCTATCCAACGCTTTTCCTGGGGCGATGACACAGTCTCTTGTTGTCGATTTAACAAGGTGGAAACAGACTTGGTTGCTTGTTGTATGTCAGATCGCGGTGTGTTTATATATGATTCAAGAACCCAAGCATCACATTCTAAAATTATTTTGGAGATGTGTTGTACGAGTCTCGCATGGAATCCTATGGATCCAAATACATTTGTAACTGGCTCGGATGATCGAAACTGTTATTTGTTTGATGTGCGAGTTCCCGGACGCCCCAAAAGTGTCTTTCAGGGACATATTAATGGTGTAACTTCTGTTGATTTTTGTCCCACTGGGAAGAAATTTGTTGCTGGATCGTTGGATTCCACACTTCGAATGTGGGATATTCATCAAACTACGAAATCGAATTCAATTGAGATGTATCATACGAAACGTATGGCCAAAGTTTTCTCGGTCAAGTGGTCCCCTGATAGTAGCTATATATACAGCGGAAGTGAAGATGCCATTCTTCGGGTGTGGAAAGCGGATGCAAGCAAGCCGATTCGTCCATTACGAGGCCCTGAACGGAATAGTTTTAATTACATGCGCTCTTTAAAAGATAAGTATTCTGGATTCGTGGAAGTGAAAAGAATTTCTAATCAACGAAATACTCCCAAGGCAATTAGCAGAACACAGCGACGAGCCAAAAAGGCTGAGAAGCGTGAGTTCATCAAGGAGGTATCCCGAAGAAAACATGATGATATCAAGCCTTTTGCCCAACGTAAGGTTTATCAGTCTCTTAAGTAAAGGTGTGTACTTTTTTTTTTTATGCTATGTGGCGGTTTTTTCGTTTAATAAATGATAGAGTGACAACAAATTTTTCTGCTATTGCCCCTTTCATATTTGTTGTTACTGCTTCAGCTTCAGAAACTTACTATATGTTAATGCATGCTCTTCCTTCACCTTATCCTTCCTTTGTTTTGAATTGCTTGCATTGCTGGGTGTATACTTATACCGTTTATTTTTTTTATGCCCGCGT
>NW_021704377.1:0-22875 GCF_003719485.1 Trypanosoma conorhini | reverse complement strand
CCCCCACAGCCACCCGTCTCTTGTCGCCGGACCCACCGGTGCCCCGAGTCCCCACCCACCCCCCGCTGCCGCCGCCTCCTCCTGCTGCCCCCTCCGGTCCGCCGCCCCACGACGACGCACTCTACTCACTCCGTTTGAAACGACCGACCGAGGGGGGGAAAAAAAGTAAATAACAAAACTACTAAGAGCGGAGAAATAAAGGGATTGAAAAATAGAAAGCAGGAGGAATTGGGGCGCGAAACAAAACAAAAATAAGCAAAAGTACCTTTTCTTTTTTCTTTTTCGTTTTATATTCATTGAAAGTCAAGCATACACTCGTCCGGGTTTGGGCCGTAGCGATGGTTTGTATTCATTGCGTCAATGGCATCCATGTCCTCCGGCTTCAGCTCAAAGTCAAAGACCTTGGAATTCTCCACAATGCGGTCCTCGTGCGTCGACTTGGGGATGGTGATGACGCCGTGCTGCAGGTCCCAACGCAGTATGACCTGCGCCGGGGTCTTTCCGTACTTGTCGCCGATGGCCTTCAGCTTGGGATCCGCGAGGAGGTTGCCCTGTCCGAGTGGGGACCAGGCCGTGACGGCGATATTCTTAGCCTTGCAGTACTCACGCAGCTCCTTCTGATTGTTGAGCGGGTGCAGCTCGATCTGGTTCACCATGGGAGGCACCTTGCAGTGCTTCAGCAAGTTCTCAAGGTGGTGCTGGTGAAAGTTGGAGACGCCAATGGCGCGAACCTTCTTTTCCTCGTAGAGCTTCTCCATGGCGCGCCAGGAGTCCAAGTACTTGTCCTTCCCCGGCCAGTGAATGAGGTAGAGATCGACGTAGGTCAGCCCGAGCTTCTTCAGGCTTGTCGCAAAGCCCTTCTGTGCCTGCTCGTAGCCCTGGTCGGCGTTCCACAACTTCGTCGTGACAAATATCTCCTCACGCGGGACGCCGCATGCAGCAATGCCTTTGCCAACGCTCTCCTCGTTCTTGTACACGGCGGCAGTGTCGACGTGGCGGTACCCGGCCTTGACGGCGCACTGCACGGCATGCACCGTCTCCTCGCCCTGGGCGGACTTCCAGACACCAAGCCCAAGCTGCGGCATGGCAACGCCGTTTGAGAGCTTCACAGACGGCATGCAAGGCATCTGGGAAGTGTCTCCCTTTTGGTTGTATTATTTTGTTTTGTGTGTATGTTATTTTGTCCAAACGGACCTTTTGGTTGGCTTTGCTGTATTTCTCTGACTTTGTGAGTTTTTTTTTTATATGTTTGCTGTTTTCTGTTTGCTCTGCTTGCTTGAACTATGGCCGTCCTCGCCGAGGGCGTGGGCGAAGGCGGAGGGGGAAGGAGAGAAAGAGAGACGTGCGGGACACGTGCGGGACACGTGCGGGGCGCGTCAGCCGGCGGCGATGTTCGCCCGCGCGCCAGCTGCCCCACCGGCCACCGAAAGGGCCGGGCAGACAAAAAAAGAAAAAAAAACAGAAGGGGGCGGGGACGGGGCAAAGGCCGAAGAAGTGAGGGAGAGAGAGGCGGCAGCCGCCGTCCGTCGCCGCTGTCTACACGTTGTTCTCTATGATGTCGGCGGTGTCCCCGTCGAGGCCCGGGAGCGGCTCCACCTCCGCCGGCGCACTCCGCCCCTGCGAGGCGACGCGGCTGAAGTCGTCCGTGAAGGTCTCCATCGAGCACATGTCCACGCCGCACTGCGTCGTGACGCGGAGCGGGACCCGCAGCTCCACCCCCGGAAACGCCTTGGCGACGTACGTGTGCACCTCCACCAGCCGCGCCCGCGTCTCCCGGACGCACTCCTCCAGGACGTCGACGTGGCAGTCCAGCCAGAGCGAGTCGTGCACAAAGTTGATCATGAACGCCTTCTGCCCGTAGAAGTCCCTCCGCACAAACTGACGAAACACGCGCCCCACCATCATCTGCGCCAGCTCCGCGCCGAAGCCCTGGATGGGGTAGTTCTTCACGGGCGGCAGATTCAGCACCACGTCCCGCGTCTTGAAGCTCATGCGAAGCCCGGTTGGGAGCTCCGCAACGAAGTGCGTGGGAAGGCCGGGGTTGCCCGCACGCAACGCGACGGCGCGGACGAGGCGATGGAACTGCGCGATGCCGGGGTACTCCTCCTCCTCCTTGCGGATGGAGGCCTCGAGGTCCTTCACCGGGATGCCGGTCGTCTTGTGCAGCAACGGCACCCCCGCCCCGTAGAGGCGCTGGAACGAAAACGTCTTGGCGGTCTTGCGCAGCTGCACGTACTCCGCGACGCCGCGCTGGTACCCGTCGTAAATTTCATCGTACGCAACGCCGCTGAAGAAGGATGCCCGCTTCACGTGGAAGTCGACGCCGCGATTCAGATCGGACACGAGGCGGCTGTCACCGCAGAGAAGCGCCAGCACGACAATCTCCAGCTGCGAGTAGTCCAGCTCCACGCAGCGCCCCTGTGCGCCAAAGCGGGAGATAAAAAGACGCCGCAGCGGCGACTTGTCGTCCTTCGGTATGTTCTGGCAGCTGGGGTACGAACTCGTCGTGCGGGAGGTCGTGGTGGCCGTGAGGTCGATGCACTGCCGCACCCTGCAGTCCGGGTGCAGCACAGACAGCCGTCCGCCGGGGTCGGCGTGAAGAAAGCGCGCCGCATTCCGTTCCAGCTGCTGTTTCTGAAGCAACAGCCCCGCCACGTGCAGCTGCATTCGATGTAGCGTCTGCAGCGTGTTCTCGTTGAGCAGCTTCCCCCGCAAGGAGGCCAGCTGCCGCGGGTTATCGATGACCTGCGACGCCACACCGGGCAGACGCACCACCGCGCGGTCCCGCCTACGCTCCAGCGGGAGAAAGCAGCCGGTGCCGGGGTACGTCACCAACGTCCGGGCGGCATGGCTGAAAACGGCATCCCGCTGCTTCGCAACCTCCCGACCGGCCAGCCCCAACGCGTTGACGAGAACAAACCACAACGTCTTTGCGTCCGTGTCGGCGCGATGCAGCGCACCCTCGGCCTCAACGTGGAGCCCCTCCACCAGGGAGGAGAGCCGCAGGGAGGTTGTCAAGATCTCCAGCACGCCGCGGTCCACGCGCGAGTTCTCCGTGGAGCCCTGCAGGTCGCGCTTGAGGGCCTTCAGCAGGGCGAGTGAATCGCAGAAGAGAATGCTGTCCATCGCCACCCCCTCGCGTTCAAAGGCGCGGCGGAGCAGCGGCTCGTCGAGGGCGAAGACGTTGTGCCCAACGAGGACGGTGACCTCATTGGGGTCGCGCTGGGCCTCGTCGAGGCGCAAGAACCGCGCAAAGGCGCGCGTCACCTCCGGCAGCCGCGGCGCCCCACGCACCATGCCGTTCGTGATGTGGTGGATCGCCATCGTCGCCTGCGGGATGGGCCGCTCCGGGTCCACGAGGGAGCTGAAGGACGTCCCCTCGACGGGGTCCCACGCGGCGACCTCGATGATGGCGTCCGTCGCGGTGTTCAGCCCGGTGGACTCGACGTCGAACACCACGAGCCGGTACTTCCGCAGCCCCGCGGCCGCGTCCCGCGCCAGGTGCTGGGCCACCCGCTGCGGGAGCCGCCCCGCCGCCCGCAACCCCCTCTCACTCGCAAACCGCTGCAGGTGGACATCCGCCGAGAGCAGCGAGAGGCTGCCGTAGCGGTGGCAGAAGTGGACGAGGTGCGAGGTCCACGCGGCGGACTCCGGCACGGCGTCCGTGTACCCCAGCGTGATGCTCCCGCCAAACAAAAACGCGCCGAGGTGCTGCAGGGAGTTCCAATCAAAGAGTCTTTGCAGGTCCGCCGGCACCTCGCTTGGGAGGTACAAACTAAGAGCCTTGTCAATGGCCAAAAGGCGATTGCGGACCGCCTGCGCTTGCCGCGCCGCCTCGGCCGCGTCAATGTGGATGCCGGCGCTCTCAATGGACGCCATGGCAAGAAGGGAATCCATGCGGTGGGCGAGGCAAATCACTTGACTCCGCTCACACGAGGTGGAGAGCTGCTCCCGGAACACGACGGACAACGCATCCACGGCGGCACTCAGGTAGTGTCGCAGAAACGCAAACGGCAAATCCACCGTGGCGATCCCGAGCACGGCGCAAGGCGGCGTCATGACGCCGTACTTCAAGGCAACGTCACGGAAGTTATTGCCGCCCGTCTGGCAACGCTGGGCCTCCAAAATGTACTCCGCCAGCATCGTGCACCAGACCCTTCCGCCACGCTTGAGAAAGCGGAGCAGCTCCGGGTCATCCCAGACTAAAAGCAGCAGTTGCTTGGCGTCGTGGCACACAAGCACGTCAAACTCGTCCAACGCGGGAAGTGTGAAATCACCCCGCGCCGCGTACTTCGTCCAGGGCTCCAGAACGCGGTGCTGGGCATCCATCAAGGCGGCGGCCACGACGAAGTTCACGGCGGCGTGCGGGTTCGCCGGACGCGTGTAGGCGGCAAACTCCGTCGCCACGTAGGCAATAAAGAGGTGCCGCTTGTACTTCCGCATCTCCGCCTTCTCCTTCGCCACGCGACGGTCCAGCGACAAAACGCCCAGCCACTTTTCCACCTCGGTGGCGGTCACACACGCCGCGGTCTCCTCGGCGCGGTGGGAGATCACTGGCTTTGCCTCGCCCTCCCGCAGCCGCTTGACGTGGTAGCTGCGGAGGCTGTTCCCGGCCGTGACGTAAACCTCGAAGAGGAAGTCCATGTCGAGGCCCCCCGACACCTCACGCAGTGAGGCCCAAAAACGGCTCGGCTCCGACTGGTAGACGCCGCGGTACTTTTCGCCCAACTCGGAGGCGAAGACCACCTGGCACTGGCGGCCGGCTTTTGCCATGGCGGCGCGGCAGCGCAGCAGCGTGGGGCGGTCAGTGCGATTTGTTGGAAGGAAAATAATGCGCTTTGAGTGCCGCTCCAGCAGACAGGCGAGGATGTCGGAAAGCATGCCCCGCGCGGCGTACCGCCGTTTTTGTGCGGGGTCCCACAGGACAATGTTGAGACCACGGGAGCCGGAGCGGACCAGGTGGATGACAAACACGTCGAAGCGCGGCACGATGAGGCGGTTAATCGTGCGAATGGGGTCCTCCTCGTCCATGCGGCACGCCAACGTGCGCAGGTACACCCAGTGGGCGCGGAACCATTGCTCGCTGAGCGGCGTGGGGGTGACCACGGCGTAGTTCGCCACCACCTCCCGCAGGGGTGGCGGGTCGGGGTCCAGCGCCGCGGCGAGCTCGAGGTTGTCCACGTGCAGCACAGGGAGGAGGCCGCTCTGCCGCAGCGTCGCCAGGAGCCGCTGGAAGTGCGGCGCAAGCACGTCCCGCTCCCGCTTGTGCGCCACAATCGGCAGCAGAATCATCTGTGTGAGGCCGTGCGTGTGCTGCATGAGCTCGTCCGCCGCCGTGGAGAGGTCGACGCCGCCGCTGGCAGTGTGATCGCCACCGTCGCAGTCACGCGCCTCCGCGCCGGCGGGGGGTGGCGGCCCCGCGACGACCACGACGCGGTCGCGTTCGATGGAAAAGAAGTGAAAGCGGCGGGAGCGCAGGTCGTACGACACGAGAAACACGGGGAGCTCCTCGCCGCGCCGCTGCTCCTCCTCCTGCACGCGCACCGCGTGGCTGTCCTGCTGCGTCTCCATGCCCCTCACCACCCGCTCGTAGTGCTGCCGCACACTTTCCGCCACGCCGGCGTCGAGCAAGACGGGCACGCGAAAAAACTCGGCGAAGGCCTCGGCGTCGTTGGTCAGCGGTGCCGCTTTCTGCAGCGCCGCCTGCGTGTTGAGAAGCGCCGGGAAGCTGAACGCGCGCCGCAGGCCACCCACAAGGCCCACCGCACGCGCCAATAACCGACGCATTCGCCCTCCCACCCCCACCCCTTTTTCTTTTCTTTTTCTTCCCCTGCAGGGCGGGGAGCCAAAAGGAAGCGAGGGAAAAACAAAGACAAGAAAAGAAAAAATAAAAATAAAAACCTTGCCGGGCGTGCGGAGGACAAGCGCACACAGACCGAGAGAGAGAGAGAGAGAGAAAGGCAGACACGTGCAATCAACGGGGAGAGGCGCACGGGCAGGGGGGGGAGCGGAGCGGCAGCGTCTACGGCACGGCGCAGACGCGCTCCCCCCGCGGACGCCTCTAGCCGCCGCCGGCCGGGGAACTTTCCCCCGGCGCCTCCGCCGCCCCCGAGAGCCGGTCGGCAATTTTATGCAGGCACGCGAGCGCCTCGTCGATGTCGCCGCACCGAACCGACGCCTCCCCCAGCAGCGCGTCCGCCTCGTACAGCAGCCCATCGCTGCAACCGAAGAGCAGCAGCGCGGCAGTGACGACGGCCTCCGCGACGTGCCCGCCCCCCGCGGCATCCGCCCCCAACGTACGCCCCAGCAGCCGCCTCACGTGCGGGGCGCACGCGGCGAGGAACCAGCGGGCAGAATGCGCCGCCGTCGCCTCCCAGCAGAGGAGGACGACCATCAGGTCCACCACCCGCACCGGCGCCCCGGCCGCGCCCTGCTGCAAGGCGAAGAGGGCGCGCATCAAGTCCCACTCCTCACTCTTGCAGCGCGCCGCACCGCAAACGCGCCGCGCTTCCTCGTCGCCCAACACGGCATCCCCGAAGCGGGACTCCTGGTCGGCGACGCACGACAGCAGCAGCGGCAGCTCCGCCGGGCTGTCGATGCGCCGCCACGCCGACAAGAAGGTGTCCAGCGGCGCGTGTTGCATGCGGGGTCCCCCTTAGTGCCAAGGAACAGTAGCAGCAGGGAGGGACAGAAGCGGGAGGTGGTGACTACAACAGCGTCGACAACAGCTGCGGAAGCGTCAAAAGGGAAAACGACCAGGACCTCTTCTTTTGTTTCTCCTCCCCCACCCACACACACACTTTTTTCTTTTTTACCTCCTTTCCATTCCCCTCCTCTCTCTCTCTTTCCCTCTCACACACACGCCCCCTCATGTTCATTAGTTTTTTATTGCTCCTTCTCTTTGGGGAAGCAGCGGCACGCGGGGAGGGGGTGATGTGCAGGCCCGCAGTCGCCCTCGCCATTACCCCCCCCCCTGCAGACCACAAAAAAAAAACAACAACAACATATACTAATCACCACTCGCGTGTCACCTCATGGCTTTGTCTCTTGCTCTTTGCTGTCGGTGTGCTGTGCCCCCAACCGCGCCGCGGAGGCCGCTCCTCCCAGGTGCTTCATCCGCTCCACCTCCTGCACCGCTTGCAGGTACGCCTGCGCCTCTTCCTGGCGCTTTTTTTCGAGCAGCATCGACTGTGCGGTCATGTGTCTGCGTATGGCGAAGAGCTCCTTCTGGCGCTGGTAGCAGCGGCTCATGCCGTAGAGCGAGCCGACGGTGACGGAGAACCAGAAGAAGACGTACATGGTGTGCACAATGGGCAGCAGATGCACGTACGTCACCTCGTCTGTGCTCCGACGCCACGGCCAGGCGTGCCCCCGCACGATCCGCTGGTCGTCGCCGGAGTAGTCCTCTAGCATCTCCACGTAGTAGTGGTGGAGGCCGTGCTGGGCAACGCTCGCCTCGGCGTTGGGGGCGCCCCAGCGCCGCTTGTAGTAGTCTAGCGCCATGTTCATCGGCCGCAGCGCCATCCAGGAGAGGTCGGCGGCGACGGGGCCCTCGTTCAGCGCGTTCTTTCCCCAGAAAAGCGAGCCTGACAGGAACTCCTCGCGGCGAAGGATCCCGCGCACGGTCGCCGTGGCAAATCCCTCGCCGATGTACTGCATCAGCAGCGTGCGGTGCCTCCCCGCGTCAATCGGAACCCAGCCGCGGTTCACCATGACGAACTGCTTCGTGCCGGCGATCTCAAAGGGCGTCACGACGAGAAAGCCGCCCTTGCTCTCGTCGTGTCCGGCGGTCCCCTTGTACGACGGGAGAGAGCGGGGACCCACCAGCACGGAGCCCTCGTTGTCGAAGACGCCCTCCAATTTGACCGGGAGGAACTCAAACTTGTCAACGGCCGTTTCGTCCGGCGGGAGCTCCTCCACGGCGGGCTTCAGGAGATTCTTGTGGTTCTCAAGCAGTTGCTTCTTCTCCGAGCGACGGAAGATTTGCCAGATGCCGGCGTTGAACGACACCACGGCGCTCGTTAAAAACATGACGCCCATGTAATCCGGCCTCATGGTTGCCCTCCGCTGACTACAGTGCAAGCGATGTATTGAACCCCAGACGGTAAAAAGGCCGTGTATGTCCCGCCCTTTGCCTTTTTTCCTCTTTTTTTTTTTGTGTGTACGTCTGTTACTTTGCTCCGGCGTATTTGTTGGTGCGCCAAGGCGAAAGCAGTCGCCCACAGCGAGAGAAGGAAGGAAAGGAGGGGAGCAACAGAAAGGGCGAAAACTGCGGGAGTCCCAAGCAATGAAACCAAACACGTCGTTGGCTATCCTAGAAAGCCCACTAATCGCGCAGGCGAAGAAGCAGAGACACGGGATGCGTGACTCACCAGGTGCATCCACGGACACGGGTATAACTACGCCAACAGGACGCGCAAAAACACAAAGATATGTATATAAGTAAACGTACATACGTATATAATGTGTGTATACATATATATACTGCATATACGTATGTCTGTCTGTCTGTCTGTATATATGTATATATGTGTATATGTGTATATATGTATGTATATCATTGGTAGGTGCACGCGTCAAGAGAGGCGGAGACGGCTTGGACGGTGCAGCGTTGCGAATTGCATCCTCCTTCTTCTTCTTCGCCGCCGCCGCCGCCGCCGCCGCGTAGGACAAGGCGGACGCACCATTGCGAGTTCATAAACAAGCCAGTCAGAGTCAGTGTACAGCACCGGCGCAGACGGTGCAGCCCGCCCACCGCAGCGCCTCACGGGCGCTCCGCCCGGTTGCACTGGTCCAGGAGGTGGTTCAGTTCGCCGTACAGCCGCTTCATCTCCACGAAGTTCCCGCGGGCCTCCTCGAGGGCATCGGCGTAGACGGCGCACTGGCGGTTCAGCCGGGTGAGCTCGTCGTGGAGCGCTAATATCGTCGCATGCTCGTCCCTCTCCCGGATGAGCTCGCGGCAAAAGTCAACCTCCAGCTCCCTGCGCTCCTTCTCTATGCCGTCGGCGGCGATGTGCAGCCGCTCCTGGTTCAGGCGCGTCCGCAGCTCCGCGTTCTCCTCCCGCAGCTGCGCGTTCCGCTCACGGAGCCGCTCCACCTCCAACTCCATTGGCTGCGCCACGCCGGGGAGGCAGAAGCGATGAAAAGGGAAAAGGGGGAGGAGGAAAAAAAACAAAGAAAGAAGCGGCAAAAGCGTGCAGGAGATGAGAGGCGCCCCCCCGCGCCTCAGAGGAGGAGAAGGACACCACGCACGCGCAGCAAAACAGGAGTGCGCAAGCCACACATGTTAATGCGTCGCGGCAGCAGCAGGCGCCCACAGCACCTTGCCCGCCAGGGGCTGTCCCCTAAAGGAAAGAGGGAGGGGGAAGGGGAAGCAGCAAAAAAGAAAAAAGAAAAAGGTGAAACACGGAGTCAAGCGTGTGGGGATACTACACAGTACATCGCCGCCCAGCCTCCAGCCCGCCCCCCGCAAACGCATAGAAAAATGTATATATACACACACATACACATGGAGAAAGGGAAGGAGGAAAGATGAGCGGGGGTGGGGGGGGAAGCGTGGGTCGGAAGGAGTCTCCAGCGCCGCCACGGAGGGAGGCCAACGGCAAGGACAACTCCCTCCGTCAAAGCCCCGCCCCCTCACCCGCTGCCGCGGCAACACAGGACCCGTAGGAAGCGGGGGATTCTTGTGTGGCTTACAGCAGAAAACAAAAAATTCCACAATACTGGGGGGTCCTTGAAAGGGCAGCTGGCAAGCAGCCATCAAAGGGAATGGGAGAGAAGAGGGAGAAAAAAAAGGGGAAAGTTGAGGAGACCCTCCAGAGGAAATAATCAATGCGGCTCGGGGCCCTCACTATTTGTAATCACAAGGCGGCGTAAGGCGGCGTTCTCCATGTCCATTTGGTCAGCGTAGCTGGACACCAGACGCAGGTGCCTAGCCATTGCCTGCATCAGGTGCTCAGCCAGGGCTGCTCTAGACACCTTCTGAGTGCAGCCGTAGCGGGCGTAGGGGCAGTCACACTTCACGTCCTCCCGCGAACTGGAGGGGGCCGGCGACGGAGACGTCCCAGCGTCGCTCTCGGCGCCCGCGTAGAGGCGCCTTACTAGCCTTTGCTGCTGGCCCTCTTTTCCGGAGGCCAGGCGCCGCTGCTGCTGCTCCCGCGCCCCGCGGGCCTCCCCGTCGGGCGATGGGGCCGTCGACGCCGATGACTCCGGGCGCCGCGGCGAGAAGTCGGCCCTGCGATTTGGATTTTTGGGGCAATCCGCCATGTGCGCCTCCAGCCGCGACTTGCGGATGTACCGAAGGCAAAAAACGCAAGCTACTTTCCTCATCTCACACCCAAGCTCATGGGAGATCACCGCGTGGCGGGGGAGTTGCACCCCGCAGTGGCGACACTTTTCTTTGCCGGCGACGCACTCCGTCAGCGTGTGCTTCTCCAGCTCGC
This sequence comes from Trypanosoma conorhini, assembly GCF_003719485.1. Lineage (NCBI taxonomy): Eukaryota > Euglenozoa > Kinetoplastea > Trypanosomatida > Trypanosomatidae > Trypanosoma > Trypanosoma conorhini. Next base: position 12,433 of record NW_021704377.1, on the reverse strand, counting down.
TGCGAAGGACGTGGCAGGAGCAGAGCGGGCAGCGCACGGGAAACCTGGCGCAGCGACGGTTGTGGCGCGGCAGCTCCGCACGCAACAACCGCTCGCCGCAGTGCGGACAACGCATGGGGAATTCCCTGCACTCTGCAAAGTGCGCCTCAAGCTCCTGCTTTGCCATCTCCTGACGACAGTGCGGACACTGCGCGTTGAGGCGCAGACACACATGCTTGTCTCCAGCGAAGATGGGGAGGCCGCAGTTCTGGCAGGGCGTGGGGGCCTCGCGCTCCAGCTCCTCGCTAGCCGGTCCCTTCAGTTCCTTGATGCGGTGGGCGTAGCGCAGCGTGTTCAGCGTGTCCTCGCAGTGCCGCTGGCACGGGGAGATGTTGGCAATCACGCACGTTTTACATCGACCGACAAAACTCTCGCGCAGAATTTGCGTCAGCTTCGAGGCACGAAAAGGGATGTGCCGCTTGCGCATCGAGATGGCGCGGATGCACTCCTTCAGCGCCAGAAGCGACTTGTTGATCTCCGCCCCCTCGCGCCGCACTTTGACGTCGGCGTCGGCCGTGTCCGCGGCCCGCTCACTGCCGGCCAAGTCTACAAACGTCATCCTTCCGCAGGAGGCGGCGCCCTCGCGGTGCTGCAGGCGCACTTTAATCTCCAGCACCGCGTGCGAGCGCGAGCTCCGGTCGTTCGCGTGCGTCGTCCCGCTCGCCCGCAGCAGCTGCCCCTCCGACATCAGCTGGCTCAGCTGCTGCTCGCCCGCGATGTCGCGCTCCGAGAGGCCGACGATGTGGAGGTTGCGGAACTCGTCCTGCAGCATCCGCACCTCCGCGCGCCCGTTGAGGAGGTCGAAGAGCTTCACGCCGTACACCTCGTAGAAGCTGGCGGAGAGCGTGCAGGACGCGTCGGCCGCGAGGAGCTCGCGCACGATGAAGCCGTAGAGTCCCTGGCACTCCCCCGCACGGCCAAGCATCGTGTACGTCTTGCCGCTGCCTGTTTGCCCAAACGCAAACACGACGGCGCCGCCGCCGCCCTTCACGTCCTGCAGCAGCGGGCGGCAGCACGTCTCGTAGACGTCCGCGTTCGCCGCCGTCTCGTCAAAGACGTGGTCGAAGCTGAAGATGGCGGGCTCAATGACGGGCGTCAGGTCCACCTTCATCTTCGGCTCGTAGACGACGACGGTGGTGGCGGCCTCGCAGCGCACCACGTCGTTTTCCTCCGCCTCCTTGGGCATCAGCTTCGGCCGCTTGCGCACCGCCACCACGATCGACCCGGCCGCGGCTTCGCGGGGAGGCAGCGACATGACGCGACGCCTGCGCCCCCCCCAACGGACTGCTCGCCAATAAACCAAAGCAAAGAAGAAAAAATGGTGGAGGGGGGGAAAACAGGTTGAAACGGCGCGTGCAGAGAAGGGCAACATGTGCAGAAGATCTAGACGAGGGCGGGAAACACGCGCAAATTACGCAACGTGGCCGCATGCGCCAGAGAAGACGCGGGGGACGGGGCGCAAGGGGACGTTGGCCCACAGGCAACAGCGGGGGCCCAGCAGCAACGTGCGAGAGGCAGCGCCAGGGTGAAGGTACGAGGTGCAAGTGGGCTGGGTCCCTTTTAGTTTATTTTCCTCTCCTTTCGTGCTGCTCGCTTCGTTGCAAGCATCTGCCTTGCCTCCTCCTGCGGCCGCGTTTCCCTCCTCCTCCTCCTCCTCTCCCTCACCCCCAACAACAACAACGATCACTCGTCCTTGATGGTGTTCTTTGGCTTGGGGCTTTTGGGCACCAAAAAGTTGTCGGTCAGCGCCCAGCGACGCCGGGACCAGTACGGCCGCGCCGCATCCCGCATCTTCACGTCGTCCGCGACAAACGCCCGCGGGTCGTAGGACTCAAACATCGTGTTCGCCTCCAGCGCCTCTCCCTCGTGGCGGTTTGCCGTCGCACTCGGCGCCCGCGCGGGGCTCCCCAGCCGTTCGTCGACCACGCGGGCGCAGACGGTGCGGGCGGGCGGCGGCGGCGGCCTCCCCTGCTCGTCCACGTCCTCGAGGAAGAGGGGGATGGCGGGGTCCCAGTTGCGCTGCTCCGGCGTGCCGGGGACCCGCGGCAGCAGCCCGTGCGCCGCGTGCCGCTCCACCACCGCCCCGGCACGGATGAGCTGCACGAGCAGGTGGTCCTGGTGGTGCTTAAACGCAAAGCGGCGGCCGCTCACGCTGGCGGGTGTGCCGTCGGCAAACTCAAAGTCGGCGATCTCGCGCGTGGGGCCGTACATGCCGGGGCGCCCGCCGTGGCCGTGGAAGAACATCCACTCGGTGTGCGTCTTCCGCATGCGCGGCCGCGGCAGCGGGAACTCGGAGAGGGCGGGGGGGTACTTTGGCGCCTCGCCCGGGGCCGCCCACGGCGGGGCGGCGGTGCCATCGTAGTTTGACCGCGCCTCGGAGAAGGCGCGCGTCATGGCCACCGTCGCCGTCGCCGGTACGACCCGCGGCCAGCGGACGGCGCGAACGCGCATGCTGCTCTACAGCGACTACTTTCTACACTGCGGCGGGCCACGAGGGAAGGGAGAAACAGACGACAGTTGCCACGCCGCGCCCCAGCGCCGCTTAAGTGCCGTTCGCTGCGGCCCACGCGGCGGACGCGCCGACACCGCCGCGACAACGCGAGCGCGCACAAGAGAAGGGTGAGAAGAATAAAAGTCACACACACACACACACCGAGAGAGAAGGAGAGAGAAAGAAAAAAAAGTAAGCCCCGACGTCCAACCACTACGCTACGGGCGATTGCCGCCCGACGAGGTCGCTTAGCTGCTCCAGCGCAGCCACGCTCACCTCGCACCGCGCATCCCGCTCTGCGATGCCACTGAGAGCCCTAAAGGCCCTCACACCAGCCGCAGGGTCAAGCGAGGCGTGGCACCAGTGGCGATGCACGACGGCGCGGTGGTAGACGAAGGCGGCGTAGTTTCGAAAGTCGTGTCGCAGGCCCCGTACAGAGCGCTCAAGCACGCTGAGCCCATCCACGCCGGCCAGGAGGCAACGGCCGTGGTCGGAGACGGCAAGGGAAAGGCGGAGGTAGACGGGGGCCGCCTGGTGCCTCATCGACACCGGCAGCGACGGCAGGAGGCGCTGCCACGCCCCCAATCGCAGCCGCAGTGGCACTTGCTCGCATCCCACGACGCACTCCATCGCCGTGTTTGTCGCTGCGCCGTCCGTGGATAGGAGCCGCAGGGCGCACTCCCAGCTGGCGGGGAGCACCCTTGGAATAACGCGGCAAAGCAGGCCCGCGTCCCCACTCAGATCCCCCTGCAGACACGCCAGCGCCGCCTCCCACTCCGTGGGCGGCAGTGCATCCACCACCAGACAGAGCATCTTCACCGTCGCAGGCGTTCCCAGCAGTTGCTGCAACCGTAGCAGTTGCAGTGACTCCTGCCACCTTCCCGCCCTGCGCAGGATCGAGTGCGTCGCGTAGAACAGGCGTGGGGACGGGGGGGCGTTGCCATGCAGCACATGACTTGTCAGCAGCTGCAGCGCGTCGCGCCACTGCCGATCCACGGAGCGGGCGGAATCCAGCAGCACAAAGAGCAGTTCCGCATGCGTTTTGCTCAAGCGCCCAGCGGTGGCAGTGGGCGTGTCCTTCCCAACACCAATCAGTGCATCTGCCGCGGCTCCCCCGGCTGCGCGCGAAGCCACAACCGAATCGCCTCCAGCGGGACATCGGCGGAGGCGCAGCACGCCAGCAGCTCCGCGACAGACGCGTAGTGGAGAGGCATCCGCTCGGACACGGCCCTCTCGACGGTCCACAGCGCGGCCCGCCAGTGTCCCGCGTTGCGGGCGGCACGAATGAGGAGCGGCACCCACGCCGCCTTGCGCTCTCGCGCCACCGCCCGCGAGGCCTCCACCCACCTGCCGTGGTGCGCCAGCAGCCCCACAAGATCGCGCGTGGCACCGCCGCCAACCTGCGCCACAAGTGCGCAGGCCTCCACCCACTGCTTGCGGCGCACGAGGGCGGCCAGCTGCCCCCGTGCGGAAGGTGCCGTGGGCGGGGCTCGCCCCGTCGTCATCGTCATCCGCGCGAGGAGCGCCTCCACCGCGGCGTGGGCCTGCCGCGTGGCCGCCGCACGGGAGACAACACCCGCGTAGCACCGCAGCAGGTCCGGGCGGTGGCCCATGTGTTTGGCGCCGACCGCCAAGAAACGCAGGGCCGCCTCCCACTTTGCCGCGTCGATCTGCCACAGTGCGGGGTTCACCTCGGCCCGCAGCGACGTGAGGGAGGCGTCGGCCCACAAAAAGTCAACATTGGCGGAGAGGGGCGTCGTGCACGGCGCCGCCAGGGCCAAAAAGGCCACGTGCAGGTGGGCAATGGAGGGGGCCGCCATGCCGTGGAGGCACCGCAGCGCCACGAGCCACTGCCTGTTGCGCGGGGCGAGGGCGGCGAGGCGCGAGAGCCACACGCTGCCTCTCTCCGACAGCCGTGCCGAAAGCAAACCAAACGCGTCGGCGTGCTCGGGCCTTAGCATAACCCGCAGCACCTGCGCAGCCGCATCGCGGTGGCTTTCCAGGTGATCTAAAACAAACTGAACCAAGCACTCGCGGTCCCTGCAGTGGCGCAGGACCCAGTCCACGACGGCGCCGTCACCGACGCCAGTGCACAGCAGCAGCAGACTCCGCCCGCTGGCAGGCGGGAGGTCGTCCACCACAGGCGGGTTGGGGCCGCCCTGCTGCACGGCCGCGAACAGCGCCTCCGCCGCCTCGCCGGACTGCGCCGCCTGCACCACCAACAGCGGGAAGACGCCCGACGCAGAGGGCAGCGGGTGCAGCATCAACTCGCCCAGCCCAAGTCGCTGGCACAGCGCCACCCAGACCGTGGCCAACTCCACCGAGTCCGGTGGACAACGCCGCAGATGGGCGCACCACCACCGCACGTCCTCCCGCCGAAGGGCACCGCCGCGGAACTGCCGCGAAAAAAGTTCCAGGCACAGAATGGCATCCCTGCGCCGCAGCGGGGCGGCAGTGGCGACGGCGGCGGTGACAGCATCCTGCAAGCGCCTCCGCGTCGCTTCCACTAACTCTTCTTGGCAGCAACGCATCGCGGCTGCGAGGTTGTCCTGCAGGATGCGCCTGGGCAGCGCGTCCAAAGCCGCGGCGGGCATCGGCAGTTGGCGGCGGGAGCAGCAGTACGCAATCATCTCGCGATAAAACGGCTCCGACGAGGGGCTCGTTGACGGCACGTGCGAGAAGCACGTCGTCCACGGGCTGACGTGCGTGTGCACCGCGGCATCCACGTACCACCGAGCCACGCAACGGTCCGGTATTCCCTCGGCCCGCAGCGGGAGCAGCGCCGCTGGGCCCGGGATTCCCCGCGCCGCCTCGACGAACTGCAGGAGCCCACAGCGCAGCAAAGACGCACGAGACGCCGCACTCTTGTCGTCATCGCCCCCTTCTTCTTCGCTCTTGGCGCCCGTCTTCCCGCCACCGCCGGCGGTTTCCAAAAGAAGTGTGTGCAGGACGCGTCTCTTCACGATTGGGGAACGACCCGCGCGATCCCAGCGCCGGGCGCAGCGGAGCGCCTTCTCAAACTCCCCCGCCGCAAGCAGCACGCGAAGGACGGCCGCACACGCCATCGCCATCGCCTCCTGCTCCGCGACGGAGGCGGCCTCGCGCGGCGGCGTCACGTCGCGCGCCATGCGCCTCGCCACCAGTTCGTGTGGGGCGCCGGCCGCCGTGGACTGCGTGAGCGCCGTCAGAATGCAAGAGATGGCCGTGTGCCGCTCACGCAGCGCCACCTCCCCGCGGCGTCCTACCGAGCGCGTCGCCAGCGCGTCGGCGTAAAGGCCGGTCGCCACCTCCCAGCAGCTGGCGCCGCCAACGGCAAGCATCCGCGCAATCGTCTCCGCGGCGGCCCTTGACGAGGCGAGGCCTGGCCGCTCCCAGCGCTTGCGGTCGTGGCGGTCGTGGTGGTCGTGGTGAGCGTGGCGGAGAAGCCAACTGCGGGCTGTGCCGCGCCCGGCGTGCGTGGCGGATGCGGCCGATGTTCGACCCACATGCATGCGCGTCCGCCGAACGGAGGCAAACAACGAGGTTGAGGTTAAAACCGGGGAGACCCCCCACCCACCCACAACCACCACCAACCTGCACTCAACCAAACACAGCCGCGGCAGCAGCAGTGGCGGCTGGTCGGCGGGGAGACAGAAGAGGCGAAGAGAGGAGATGAGAGGAGGTGGACGCAGGCGGCGCCACGGCGGGACACAAGAAAAACAACAACGAAAACCGCGCCACAAGAAGCGGGACCAAGAACAACAAGAAAGCAGCAATGATGGCCAGTGACAGGGAAACAAACAAGGGGGGGGGGAACTCAGCAACTAATCACTGCTGCCAAGCCTTGATGGGTGCGCTGGAGTACAGTCGCAGAGCGTACTTTGCGTGGGAGGGCTCGGCGGAGGAAACCACCAGGACGTACGTCACGTTCGCCGCGAGCTTGACGGGCGGCAACGCCACTCCGTAGAGGGCGTACAGACCGGACGACTCGACGCGCTCCATAGTGGCGGCATCCCTCGGGCGGAAGAGCGCCAGGCCGGCGTAGACGTCGTTACTCGCGTCATCGGCGAGCAGCAGCAGCAGCCGCCCCGTCAGCACGCACGGGACGCTCGCCAGGAGGCCCACCTTGCCGTTGCTGGAGAAGTACGCATCGGCCCGCGGCAGCACCGTGGCCACCTCCGCCGCGACGCCGCCCGTCAGCTGCCCCTGCAGCTTCGTCTCCACAAAACCGACACCCTCCGGCACAATCTCGCGCAACGCATGCGGCCCAGTCGTTTCCACGACGAGCTCAAACGCCGCAGACACGCCCTTGTCCCATAGCGCCGGCACGACGGTGTAGTCTCCCGCGGGCAAAGGCGAAGGCGGCGCCGCCACGGCCCCCTCCTTCTTCTCCTTCGGTCTCTCGCCAAGTAGCCGACCGCGGTCGAAGGAGACGCACCTCCAGAGGCTTGTGTCCACCACCACACCGCCGTGGGCGTAGAGCGGGGCATGCAGGACGAGACTACACTCCTCGTTGACGGCGCCGACCCTCGGCGACCACTTCACCGGCTCGTGCGCCGGATTTTGTTCCCTCCGCAGAACGTGCAACTGCGCCGAGGCGTCGCAGTCCGGAACGTGCAGCCGCACGGAGAGCATGGACGGGGTGGAAAGCGTTAAAAGGTACTGTGGGTTGTAGGCAAACGTCTGCAGTCCGGTTCTGCCGCCACAACTCACCCCCTTCTCCCATCGCCCCTGTTGGACGGTGCAGTGTTGCAGGCTACTCTGCGGAACGAAGTGCATGTAGACGCCGGGGCCAGACGGGGCCGCCTCATTCAGCTTCGCCTGCGGCCACTCCGTGTGGAGCGTGAGCGAGAAACCAAATTCCTCCCTCGCCGTCGACTCCGTCCGGCTCACCACGACGAGCAGGTTGCTCGTTCCTGCGGGACAATCAAAACTCAGCGTGTGCTCCGACATGTTCTTGTAGGAAACGTCGTGCAGCGGCGCAAACCCCGCCTCCAACTCCGTTCCATGCGCAAGGCGACGACAGTAGCACTTCTCGAAGCTGCAGACGGCGCCCAGATGCTGTGCGATGGAGGGATACGGCGTCACGTCGTAGACCTTCACTGCCACATACGGCACTCTTGGGTCATCCTTCACAAATTGCAACCCAAACTCCTCCACGTTCTTGACGTGACGCGCAAAGACGAGGTGCATGCGGGACGGCCGTGGCGCGTTAATCACGCCAACGTGGAACTGCGGCGTCTGGCCCGTGCTCGTGGTATACGGAAAGCGCCTGTGACAGGAGAGCCGCGTTGGCCGCCGCGACATCCCCTCTGGAGTCTTGTAGAGCATGTAGGGGTTCCAGCTGAGGCAGCAGCGCGAAAAGTGGGCGCAGAGGTCGCCCCACGTTATCCAAAACACGCCTTGCTCCGCCAGCGCCTTCGTGTACTGCAGCTGCGCTAAGAGCGCCCTCGCCGCCGCCCGCTTGTCGCTGAGCGAGTACGCCCCCGCCCAGGACTCGCGCCCCCATGGGTTTTTGAGCTGTAGGAGACGCTCCCCGCCAACCTCCCGCAGCGCCAGCACGGCGTAGGCGTGGGAGGAGACAAGTCTCAAACGCCGCTCCTCCGCCTCCGGCAGCGCCGCGGTACTCGCCGTCATGAGAAGCGAGCCGTCGCCGTGTCGCCTGGAGAGCCGCGTCCACTGAAGCTCGGGGTCGAGGTCCTTGGATTCCAGTGAAACACGGTCCGGGAGCCACCCAGAGAGCTTGTAGAGGTCGCTGCTGCTGCTGCTCCCCGGGAACTCGTAGCTGCCGCCGCAGAGCTTCACAAACGCCTTCTCCATGACCGACACCCACAGCTCCGTCTCGTCGTTGCTATAGGTGCAGAGCAGCCGCCCGGTGTGGGGGGACGCGGGAAAGCGGTCGTCAACGGTAATAAGACGGGTTATGCCGTTGATGAGCATCTTCACACAGTACTTCCCTTTGGGGTTGATCACGGGGTCGCCGTTGTTGTCCTGCGGGTAAATCACGTTGCTGATGATCTTCCCCTTGGGGAACCGCTGCTGGTACGCGGCGCAGATAATGAGGCTGCACACCATCGAGCAGTCCCCCACCACGGTCTGCTTCACGCTCAGTGGGTCGGCGCGGCTAATGATGCAAAGCTCCACGTTCGGCTTGATTTCGCCAATGCGAAGATACTGCGCCCCTTCCGCCCGCTGCGACGCCGCGAGACGTGGCGTGAAGGGGTCCTCCCAGTGGCCCTCGCACGGCATAAAGACATTTTCTCTGGCGTACCCCTCCTGCACATCATCCCACATCGGCAGCCGAATCGTCTCAGTGAATCCCGAGCGCCGCAGCACCTCCATCTCCGCCGGAAGCACCGGGTTGTCCTGCAGGAATCGCGGCTTGAAGTGTTCGTAGTACTTGCGCCGCAAAAGAACAAGGTGTTCCTCAATCCGGTAAAAGTTGCCGGGCTTGTTGCGCTCCCTGCTCCCCATATCATATGCATGCTGCAGCACGTCCAGCGACTGCTTGTACTTTTGCTGCTGCAGCAGAATGGCGGAGATGTCTATGGCCTTCTTCACGGTGTCGGAGACACGTGCGGCGGAAAACGCCGCCAACGGGTAGTCCGGTCGCCGCGGCTGCGGCTGCGGCTGCGGCTTTTGTGGCTGCAGCGGTACTGGCGTCGCCGCGTGCGCAGGAGCGGGCGGTGAATGAGCGGCGGGGTCCGCCTTGGGCCCCTCATGCGGCCCTGGCGGCGGCGTTTGCCGTCCCGAGTCCTGCGGCCGCTCCTGCGCACGCAGCCCCCGCCGCCGCTCCTCCTCGGCCCTCGCCACGCCACGAAGCCGCTGGAGGTGGAGCGCAGCGTCCTGCAGGTGGTCCGTGAGCACCTGCTGCTGCGTGTTGCCCAGCGACTTCTCCTGCAGCGCCCCGCGGAGGCGGTGAATCGCCAGCGTGAGCCACTCCTCCGCCTCCCGCAGCCTCCCCTGCCGCTCGAGCAGCAGGGCGTTCTGGACGCACGCCAGGGCCTCCATGCTCATTGCGCCTCCGCCCCTCCTGCTCTCCCCGCACACGCGGTCGGCTAACTTCTGCCTCTGGGGCGCGGCCCGTCGCTCACGGGTCCCTCCCAGAGAGAACAGGGCGGGGGGGAAAAAAAGAGAAATGGAAAAAAAAAAGGCCAGCGGCACGGGGCGACAGCGAGAAGTGCACACGTTCAACTGCGCCAAATCTGGCCCCTTTCATTCCTTCTCGCCCTCCCCTTCTCCCCGAGCACGGGGACGCGCTCCTCGTTCGCGCGCGTGCGCGCTCTCTCCTCTCCTCTTCTTTTTTCTTCTCACTTCGCGCCCACTCCCGCTCGCTGCTTCGCTTTACTCCACGTCAAGCGCCCTGTGAATGACGGGGAACACGGCATCGTCCACAAGCGGCTGCCCGGGCTTGTAGCTGTGCAGCGGCCCGTGCGAGTCCCGCGAGGCCCACGAGTTGCGCAGGCCATCAAAGACGCAGCGGTCAGGCATGAGGGTCATGGAGTATTGATAGGGGCAGTTGACGGTGCGGGCCGAGGGCGGGGTGTAATTTGCCGCCCCGCCGCACATCGTTGGCTGCACCGCGCTCAGCGTGTAGTGGTTTGTGAAGACGACGCTGCCGGGCTCAAGCGGCTCCAGCTGCACCACCGGCAGCTCCCGCAGCGGCGCAATGTTGCGTATCGCCCGCCCCATGTCGAACACGCCGCCGGCGCGGTAGCGGCTAAAGTCGCGGCCGTCGTCCGTGAACTCCCGCATGACGTGGTGGGAGCCGGGGATGACGAGCGCCGGCGCCTGCCCCGCGGCCAGCCCCACGGACACCGTCATGCCGCTTCTGCTCCGGAAGTTCGTGGCGCTGCCGACGAAGTGAAACGGCGTGCTGTTGAGGAACGGGTGGTAGTCGTGCACGGCGTCGTCGAAGAGGCGAACGACGACGTCCCCCGCCAACGCCGCCGCGGCCTCGCCGACGGCGGTGCCCAACGCCCCGTCAGCCCCCGGCAGCAGCAGCCGCTGCAGCGCCGGCGAGTCCGGCCACACGCGGCACCAGCACTTGGACCAGTTCTGCAGGTGCTCCAGCGCGCGGTCGAGGTGGTACTCGCGCCGCACCTCCATCTCCATCTTCCCGCTGCCGCGGTAGCGCTCGAAGCTCGCCCGCACGTCCTCGTAGGTGTGCTCGCCGCCCAGCTCCCGCATGCGCGCGTCGCTCATCCGCCCGGCGCGCTCCTCCTCCTCGCCCACGCAGTTCTTCACGTACTTGAACCGCATGTACTTCGCCCGCACCGCCGCCAGCCTCGCGTAGACGCGGTCCACCTCGCGCGTGTTGCGGCACTTGAGCAGCACCTTGCGGTACCGCCGCTCCAGCGCCCGCGCCTCGTCCTGCCGCCGCAGCTGCGCCTGAATCTCCGGCGGGGGCGCCTGCGCGCCCAAATTGGCCGTCGGCTTTGGCTCCATCCGGGCGTCGAAGTCGATGCGGCCGTTGTGTTCCTCGTCGACGCCGGGGAACACGCGCGCCCCACGCGCCTCTGCCACGTCGCGGCAGGCACGCGCGAGCGCGGCGACGAGGCTCTCCGGAAGCAGGCCGCGCGCCACCACCACCCCGAGCTGTCGGTACGTCCGGATGCCGGCGGGGGACAGCAGCCCGGCGCGGCCGTTCACGTACAACTGCGCCTGCATGATTCCCTCGGCAGGCAAAACGGCGCACCTAAAGGCACACACGCACATATATATATATACATACATGAGTGTGTGTGCGTGTGTATGTGTGTGGAGGGAAGGCGCCGAGGGGGAAAAGGGGGGCAACCGCAGCGTGCATGCCACAGCCGCAGCAGATGAATACACTCACGCAGCTCGGGGCCCACAAAGGCAGGATCAGAATAATAATAATAATACCAGGTGGCTCACTCTCTCAACTCCGTGCACACCAACTCCCGCTCTCTTCCTCTCTTCCTCCCTTCCTCTCTCTCTTCTAGAGGCACTGTCGATAGCAAAACAATTATATATATAACCGTCAGACACCAGCCAGCCGTGCACGCGCAGCAGCAGCAGCAGGGGCCGCCCTCAGAGGGGAAGTGGCGACACCACCGCCACCGCCACTTCGCGCGCCTCGCCGCCCAACGATGCGTAGGCCCGACGCGCCTGGCGGCAGTATATAATTCCGCCGGCGCCGTCGTCCTCCTGCAGCGATTGCACGCACACCTCCGCCTGCGCGTCCGTGGGGAAGAGCACCCGGCAACGCAGCGCCAACGCCTTCGCGCTGTTCAGTAAAATGCGGCTCCCAAGCGCCAGGTGCGAGGCGCCAAAGGCCGCGGCGTGCATCAAGAGATCCACCTCAAGTGCCAGCACAAACATTGTGCGTTGTGTGGCGGGCGCCTCCCACAGCACGGCGCCGGTGGCGCGCTCAAACAGGCAGCGCACCTGCACACACGCCGTACCCGAGACTTCAGCCAGCCCACACGCATGCGGCAGCGACAGCAGGTGGCGTGCGGCAGGCAACTCTGCGGCGGAAACGAAGTCGTCAATTTCCCGTGCACGGGCGGGGTCGTCGCACGCCACAAATAAGCTCGCGCGCAGCCCGTCGGCCTCAACGGCAACGTCGACGGCCGCGCGGCCCCGCCCAGAGGAAGCCGCAAAGTCGCTGAGTAGGGCGTCACGCAGCAGCCCGGCGCAAACCGCATGCCATCCCCTGCCAGCGAGCCAGCGCGTGTGGCGCGAGAAGAGCTCCACGTCTGGCGGCACCGCACCCACGCTCACTTCTGCTGCCGCTTCCTCGAATGCCGTGAGGCGCCCGCGCTCTTCCTCCCACACTGCCAGCGGCGCTGCTGGCGGCGGGCGCGGGGTCGACGGCGGCTCCTCCTCCTCAGTCAGCCCCACCTCAAGCCCCCGCAGCCGCTCAGGACGGTCCGCTCGCAGCCCACCCGTCGTCTCGGT
>NW_021704372.1:9733-23036 GCF_003719485.1 Trypanosoma conorhini | reverse complement strand
GGAGGAAAAAAGTTAACTACGGACGACGTCGATGCCTAAAGAATTGTCCTTGGCAACAATGCCCCTCCCTCGTCTCGCAAAAGTGTCCAGGGCTCGGACGAACGCATTGCGAACACGCATGCAGAAAGAAAGCAACGAGGAGTATACTTCCCACTTTTCCCCTCATATATATATATATATATCGTACCCTTCCTCTTATCTTAATGCAGGCCCAGACATATGCCCTTTGCAGCATATTTATTTGCCGTCATCCCATGAAGGCCTCACGCTGGCGCCTTCCTTTGGCGCCAGCAACAGTGTGCCCTCAAAGCCGCGCTGGAGATAAAAACGGACGCTTCCTTGCCCCATTCCACCCACCCACCCACCCCCCACGCCTCACCGCAGGAAATGCGGTTTGGCTGCCGCTATTGCCGGTGTGCCCGCAATGGCGTTGTGGCCGTCACTCACGCATTCATGCGCGACATGTTGTCAGCGAGTGGAACACGTTGTGGCCTCCACCCCTGCCTTGACGTGCCGCTTAACTCTGGTCGATTTTTCACCGGCAGACGCCCCTGAAGCCGTGCTGTTCCTTCTCTGCCCGTTGCGGTGGGGGTCCACACCACCATTGCTGCCAGCCGCACCACGGCCAAGGCTGGGGCGGCTTTTGGCCCGCTTCACGCCATTCCTGTGAGCGGGTGAGTCGCTTGTGGTGGGATTTACGTGAGGGCTCAACGGAGCCTTCTTCAACGCGGTGGTGATGGGAGGCCGTGGGTAGAGCGCCCGCCCGCTGGAGTGTGCAGTGGTCGAAGAAGACGGATGCGCCGAGGGCGCGGACGGGCCTAGCAACTGCCTCCCTTTCTTTGCCTTCCGGTCCCCATTTTGGGGGCCGTCGGCGGGGTCCCCACCGCGACCGCTGCCTCGCTCAGCGATGACCGCCACGACCGGCGCCGTGCTGTTCGGAAACACCTCCTTACTAAGCGGTGGCGGCGGCGCTTCGTGCATGGCGGCCTCCCCCGCCTCCATTTGCTTCCCATGCTCCTTCGCCAGTTCCGCGCTTGACAGGGAAAGGTACGACTGTGCGTGGCTTTCTGCGGTCCCATCCTTTTCTTTGCACCGCAGCCAAAGGTGTTGCTGCAGCTGCGCCGCGGAGGGCCGCTCCTTCGGGTCACTGCGTAGGCACAGGCTAATGAATTCCTTGGCGTTTGCGGAGATGTGCGGCGGCACCTGCTCCTCCAATCGCCCCTTCATTATGGCAAACATCACCGCCATGTGGTTGTCTAGGTTCCAGAAGGGTGGGTGTCCCGTCAGCATCTCCAGCACGCAGCAACCCACCGACCAGATGTCGGCCATGCAGCTGTGACCACTGCAGGCAATAACCTCCGGGGCCATGAAATTCGGGGTGCCTGCGACACTGTCTGTCACGAGCGTCGTTTGCAGCTCTTTACTAGTGCCAAAGTCTCCCACCTTCAGCACCCCATCCTCCGTGAGAAACAAGTTGTCGCCCTTCAGGTCGCGGTGCACAATGCGTCGCTGGTGGAGGTATTCAAGTCCCTCCAGCAGTTGCCGGGTGTAATTCCGCGTCTCGTCCTCGGAAAAGGGGCCATTGGCCCGAAGCTTCTGCGCAATGGTGCCCCCGCCAACGTACTCCATATAAATCTGTAGTGCGCAGTTCGACTCCTCGCGTCGGGCGGAGTAGTAGCATACGATATGTTTGTGGTTCAGCTTACGCATTACGCGTATCTCGCGCTCTAACGCGCGGAGCTGCTGCTCCACGTCTTTGCCAACGTCCGCCATCACCAGAACCTCCTTCACCACAAGGGGCAGACCCGTGTCAAGGTCAACGGCGCGAAAGATGTCGCCAAACCCGCCACGCCCAATGCGTTCCTCGCGCCGCACGTTTATAATCTTTCGTCGGCGTCCAACCTCCACTGCGTTGGAGCCCTCACGGCCCGCAAGGACCGGCACAATGCTGCTTTCTGTCTCCTTGTTGCTCTCTTTGACGGCGGCGGCGCCCGTGGTGAAAGCGTTGGCGGCGACCGCAACTGCCGCGGCGGCGGGGGTGGAGGTCCGGTGGCTCACACTCATTGCGCCGAACTTGTCGCCAACGCCCGTCAGGCTGCAGCTATGCACGCTTTCCGGGTCAAACACGTCGGTGTAGTCGTGGGAAAGCATGTGGGTGGAGGAACCGGCAAGGAGGGAAGAGGACGAATACGAGGAATCCCCGTTCGTCCCTCGCGTTCGGCTGTGACTCAGACTCGCCGAGGTGCCAGGGTCCAGCGACGGCGGCGCCTTGACGACCGGGCTCCCGTGTGCCCCCAACGCGGGAAACTTTTCACGCGGCGCGCACGTCGCGCTCACTGGCTCACTGATGACGTCCTCCAGAACCTCCTCGCTGAGTAGCGTGCCGCTGCTCGTCTCCACCGACAGGGGCCGCTCAGAGACGCCGTCTAGCGGGACGAGGCGGGTCACGGCCGGGGAGGCGTTCAAGCTGCGCACTATGCGGCGAGGCGTAACGATGCCCCCAGACTTCGGCGAGAGCCCGCCCATGCACCGAGCCTCCTCCGCACGTTCGGCATCCACCGTAAAGGAACCAACAGGGAGCAGTATACTCCGCTGCGTCGGCTCCTTGCCCTGGCGGCGCATAAACGCGCGGTATAAAGCGCGTCACCCGCCCCCCGTCCTCTGGCTTCCCACCCGCCCACCCACCCCCGTCTCTCGCCCTCCCGTTTGACGTGATGGCTCTGTCGGCGCCTTTGTCGCCTCGTCCACACACGGGCGGGCGCGAGAAATGGCGCAACGATGGACAGGGATGAGCCGCGGGGCAATCGGACGAGTCCGCCAAGAAAATGCGGCAGCAGCAAAGGGGAGCGCGATGTATACGCGTGTACCTATTGATTTAAGCGTCTGGGCGTTGATGAGGCGTGCGAGGTAAGTGGGGGGAGAGAGAGAGAGAGAAAGAGCCCAAGGAAGGAAGAAGGAAGGAAAGAAAAAACGGCCTATTTGCGGTGGAAGAAGGCGCCTCAACAAGTCTCAGGTTGCTTTCTGCTCGTGACGCGCCCTCCGTTTCTTTTTTTCCTTTTCCTCTTCGCCGCCGACGCACCCCACTCCCCTGTTGCCTCCTAATGGAAAAAAGAGAAGAAAAAAGCAAAGAATAAAAATCCTTTCACTGAATGCGGCTGCGCTTTGCCTCCGTGTGTATTACTCCGCTTCCTGCAGCCGCCGACACCTGCCTGTGCGTGCGCGCCGCCCGGAGTCAGGAAGCCGTGGTAGCAAGCGCCGGCCCCTTCCCTACTCTAAGCCCGATACTCCTCCTTGGCGCCTGCTTCACACACACACACACGCGTGCTTCTGCGGAACTATTGCTTGGCAACAGAAGAGGAAAAAAAACAAAACAAAAAAAAACAATAATCACCCCGACGCCCCAGCGCTAACCCACTTCAGAAGGCAACCACCAGAAGAAGACGGGGAGGAACCGCGCAGGCATAAATAATCGTGGGGCGCATGCGAGCGCAAAACGCTCTGAAAACCGCAGTCCCCCATACCC
The DNA here is from genome assembly GCF_003719485.1 of Trypanosoma conorhini. Taxonomy (NCBI): domain Eukaryota; phylum Euglenozoa; class Kinetoplastea; order Trypanosomatida; family Trypanosomatidae; genus Trypanosoma; species Trypanosoma conorhini. The sequence continues at coordinate 19,513 of NW_021704372.1, read as the reverse complement.
GCACGCCGCACCAAAACGTATGAAACGACTTCTCTCTCGCTCGCGCTCCCCTCACGCCTCTTCGCCCCTCCAGCAAAGGTTCATTCCTTGTTTTGACCCCCCTTGTCTTTGGCAAGAGGCCGCCTCCCGCCTACCGCCGCAGCGGGCGTGCCACGGGAAGAAGGAATTTGCCCATTGCTCGCCACTCAGACGGGGACAACGAGGAGAAACAAAAAAAAGGAAAAGAAAAAGAAAATCATCCGCGGGAAAATTCCACCAGCAGCCGGCGACCCCATCCCTAGGGCGGAACGGAAACGAAGGAAGATACATGGACACATGCACGCAAAAAAAAAAACTACAAAAAATGGCACATGCGCAGAAATGACATGAACGCGCAGCCATCTCCTGTCCTCGCGCGTGTGTCGATTACCGCCCCCTGCTACAGCTGCGACAGAAAAGCCCCCCGTCCACGTAATTTGAAAAAGTTTAATCCTAACCTGACCACGGCAACCGTTGCTACATCGATGCGTGGTTCACCAGTCGTCGTCGTCGTCGTCGTCGTCGTCATTGGCGTTGTTGTTTTATTCTTACCGTTTGCAGAAAAAGTTGGGGTTGTGGAAAACGGATACAGAGAGATGTATATATAGATATATATAGAGAGCGATATATAGAGAGAGAGCGAGCGAGAGTAAGTGGTGGTGGGAGGGGAGGTGCGGTGGGGTTTTGCATGGCGAGGACACCGCCCCGCTGGTCACAGCACGTGCACCTGCTGGAGGCTGCAGACCTTGTTGTCTACCAGCCCCTTCATGACGTCGTCGGCGAAGCTGGGGGGGCCGCAGAGGACGCACGACACGGTGGGCGACAACTTCCGCATCACCTCGGCGCCCAGCCGGCCCAAGTGCACGTTGGCGGTCTCCGGCAAACTCGGCATCTCCTTCGTCCGGGTGAAGACATAATGCAGCTCAAAGGTTTTGCGGGGAGGCGTTTTTGCCTCCTCGCCCGGCGCGGTGTCCGCTCCGTAGGCCTCGAGGAAGGCCGCAATCTCCTTGCGCAGCAGCATCACCTCCGGCACCTGGTAACTCACCACCAGCGTCACCGAGGCGACCTGGTCGCGCAGCAGGTGCCGCACCATGGTGTAGATCGGGGTCACGCCAACGCCACCCGCAATAAACAGCACGTGTCGCTTGCTCTCCGGCTCCCTCATCAGGGCCGCGTCCTCCTCGGCGACCCAGTTCGGTCGCAGCGGGCCTTCGTACCTCATCTTGTTGCCAGGTTTGAGTGAGTGAAGGTAAACAGAGGCCACCCCATGCGGGTACTTCTTCACAGTAAGGGTGAAGGACGTCTCCTCGCATATGAATGGGGTGTAGTGCCTCGCCTTGAAGAAGCCCTTGCCAAACGCATCCGGAACCAACACCGAGATGTGCCCACCAGGCAGCAGCTGCAATTTCTCTGGGCAAGCAAAGGTGATGTTCTTGATGTCGACTGCAACCTCCACACTCTCGAGCACCATCGTCTCCTTCACCGTCGCCGACGCCGCGTCGGCCTCAGCGTTGGGGGAGGCAACTGCGGTCTCCAACTTTGCCGACGACAGGCGTCCCACAATAAACCGCTTGGCCGATTCCCTTGTGGACTTGCTGTGGATGCGTGCGAAGAGGTCACCCACCTCCTCGCCGACTCTGGACATGATGGCCGCCTCACCGCCCGGGTGCGACGCCACGAAGTCTGTGACGTCGTAAACGACGTCGTGGATGCGCAGCAACACCCGCTTCTCTTCGATGATCCTCCGCTGCACCTCCGCCTCCGTAAGCACAGAGGGCGCCACCCACAAAGGCCCCAGCAGGAACTCGTCTAGTGTCTCGTGCGCCCCGGGGCCATGGATGCTCGAAAATGTCGTGCCCATCTCCTTGCCAAGGTTGGTCTTGATGGCCGCCGCGCCGCCCGGGTGGAACGCCGTGAAGTTTGTGACGTCGTATACTTTGCCGTGGATCACCATAATGTCACGGCCCTCCTGCGTGATCATCGCCTGCACCTCTGCCTCGCTGAGGCCTTTTGAAGGAGCTTTCGCATCTGTCTTCGCCGTTGCGAGGGTTCGGGCGGCCGGGGCCTCCTTTTTTGGTCCCAACCCTTTTTTTGGGGAGGTTCCCTCTTTATCTGCGGGAGCAAACCTTTGAGCGGCCTGTTTCGAGGGCAGGGAACCCATGCTAGCGCCTTTGCCTCCCTCTTCCTTTTTTTTTCTTTCGCTGGCTGTGTCGTGGGCTTCGGGAGCTGGAGCTGGCCACGGCAGCTTCGTGCGGTGCGTGTGGGACTGGGGAAAAGAAGGGATGTGAGCGGCGACGCCGCACCACCGCTGGTCCAGGGGCACGCGGCCGCGGGAAAGCAGCGCGCTCGCGTGCGTCGCGGTGGGGGAGTAAAAGAAGAGCGAAGAGAAAGGCAGGCGGAGGGAGTCCACACAACATGGCGTTGCACGCTAGGCGCGGCAGCAACAGGGGCAACAGGAAGTTCCACGCACACCACCGCCACCGCAGTTGCCGCCATTATAATTCATTACACACGCAGACAGTAGGAGGAGGAGGAGGAGTATGTGTGTGTGTGTGTGTGTGTGTGCCTGTGAAAAAGAGAAAGATAGAGAGACACACAACACAACAGGCGCAGAAAAATTTTAATCGGGGCAAAACCAAAAACAAAAGAGCAGCGGCGATTGTTTCACTTCTTTCCCTTCTTCTTTGATGAAATTTTGTCAAACTTACCGTTGGACGCCGTTGCGAGGTGTCTTGTCACGGCGCTGAGATGCTTTACCTCCTCCTGTGCGTGGGCGATGTGCTCCGAGCGGCGCTTGTTGTGCTCCTCCTTCTTCTTCTGCTGCTCCAACCGGGCCTTCTTCGCCCTACGGTCGTCCAGGAACGGGTCGCCGCCCTCCTCCTGCGCCACGTAGTTCGGGCCGACCTCCCGCAGCCAGTCTTGCCTCTCGCGGTCCTCGCGGGCGCGCTTGCCCCACTTGTCCTTCCACACCTGCTGCTCCTCGTCAAAGACGCGGTTGCCCTTCTTTCGCTTGAGAGCGATGCCCTTCTTCAGGGCGAACTTCTCCCACGCGGTGAGAGGCTTTGGCTTCGGTGGGGCCTTCTCGCGCGGCAGCTGCATGACGGGCTGCGGCAGCTTCACAAGCGTTGTGCTGGCATCAAACTTCCCACGCTTCGTCCTCGTTGGCAGCTCCTGGCACTCTCCCAGCAGCAGCCGCACGGCCTGCGTGGCAGACTCGTGAAGGTCCTCCTCCGCACGCTGCGGCCCACTAATGAGTGAAACGTTCGTGATGCAGAGCAACCCGGTGTCCAGCTGGTGTTCGTTCATGCCTCCCTGCATCCTGCCTCTCCCTCCGGCTGTGGCTGGTGCTCCTTTTCCTTGTTTGGTTGCTTCGGCCTGTTGGCCTACGCTCGACACGTGTGCTATCCGCGTCTGCCTGCCAGACTAACACGCGCAACACCGCGGCGAAGCAAAATATGAGTTTAAAAAAACGACAAGGGAAAGAGGAATCGACGAACGACAGATAAAGGGCAAAGACCGCCGCGAGAAATGGCCCCACACCCACATACACACACAGGCACAGAGACGCTTGCCCGCCGGCAGACGGGCCTACGCCGCGCCCTCGCCCCGCCCCCCCAGCTGCTGCCGGGGGCAGCCCGCAAAGCGCACCCTCTTCTTCCTACAACCGCATCCTCTTCCCCCCTGTTGACGTTTGCGTCGCTTTTGTCCCCTGTGCACATCCACTGTGTCTTCAGTTACCCTCATCATGATTTGTTTAGTCTTTATTTGTTTTTGTTTTCCTTTTGTTTTCTTTTTTTTTATTTCTCTTCTCTCACTCCCTGGCCTCTCTCCGCCACCTTTTGGCTTACGTTTACTTCTCTTCTCTTCCTCCTTCTCTCATTCCTTCTTTTGGCGCCCGCCGCTCTCAGACGAGGCTGTGCAGGGGGACGGGGGCGCCGCGCTCCGTGGTGCCCTCCCCCTTCCCCGCCCCCTCGCGCAGCATCTTCACCTGCACCTCCCCGCGTGCCCACTCTTCGGGCGCCACGAGCACCGCCCGCACCGCCCCGACGCGGTCGGCGTAGTTGAAGGCCTGCACCAACTTCTTCTTGTCGAGGATGATGTCGGCGCTGCGGCCGGCGTCGCGCAGCCGGCGCAGCACCGCAAGCGCGTGCGGCCGCATGGACTCGTCAAACGGGATAACAACATCGTCCACGACGTGTGGAGCCTCCGGCAGCAACTGCTTTTCCTGCAGCAGCTCCGCAATCACGCAGTCGCCGAAGCCAAAGCCGGCGCACGGGACCGGGGTGGGGCTGCCGTAGGTTGTCAGCAGGCCGTCGTACCGGCCGCCGCCGCAGAGGGCGCGGAACTTCCCCTCCTGGTCAAAGCCCTCAAAGACGATGCCTGTGTAGTAGGCCAGCCCACGCACCACGCTCGCGTCAAAGCGCACCCAGTCCCCGTAGCCGTAGGCCTCCATTTGCTCAAAAAACTCCCTCAGCTCCCTCACAGCCTCGTGTTCCACGCCAATGCGCTGCGCAATCTCGTCCACGGACTTGAGGCTCAGCGTCGTGGTGATGGCGTCCACCACGGTGGGCTGAAGCCCAAGCTCAACCAGCTGCGCCTCCGCCTCCTCCCGGGGAATTTTCTCCATCTTGTCCACGATAACGCACACCGGGGCGAACTTGTCCGCTGCCACGCCAGCCTGCTCCAACACGGTCTGCAGCACCCTGCGGGAGTTCACCTTGATGCCAACCTCCTTGGAGGAGAGGCCGAAGCTCTGCATCGCGGAACACGCCGCGGACACCAACTCCACCTCCGCCGCCACCGACTTCACCCCAACGATGTCCATGTTCCACTGGTAGTGCTCGCGACGGCGGCCACGCGTGATGGCCTCGTAGCGCCAACACTGTGGGATGGAGTACCACTTCGCCGGCAGCAGCAGCGAGCGCCCCTTCGCGAGCAGCAGACGAGCCAGCGACGGCGTCATCTCGGGCCGCAGCGTCACCCGGTGCCCGCCTTTCGTAACGAAGTTGAACATTTGCTCGGTGATCTCCTCGCCGGCCTTGCGGATGTACAGCTCCTCGGACTCCAGCACCGGTGCGTCGTACTCCTCAAAGCCGAACCTCCTCGCGGTGGCGTGGAAGACGTCAAACAGGTGGTTGCGCCTCCGCATCGCCTCGGGGGGGAAGTCGCGGCAACCCTGCACAGGCTCCGTCTCCACCATCGCCTGCTGACTCTTCTTCTTGGCCCGCTTGGCGACGGCGCCCGCGTCGGCGGTGGCGGCGACCAGCGCCTCCTTCTCCGCAAGGAGCCGCCTGAGCTGCGCGATCTCCGCGAGGACGGCGCCGCTGTCCGCGCCCTTCGACATCGCACCCCGCAGGAACCGAAGTCCACGCGTCTTCGCCAAAACACGGAAGTATAACGAAAAGAAAAAAGAAAAAAACGAAAACAAAAAAAGGAGGAGGAGAAACGAACTCCCAAAGCTCCCTCTTTGTCTTCGCTTGAGCTGCGTAGGAGGGTAGAGGGGAGAAAACAAAACAAAAACAAAAACAAAAAGGAAGTTGGGAAGGGAAAGAGACACATGAGAGGACACAAAGAAACAAAAAAGAGGAGGGGGTGCAGAGACGCCAGAGGTCCGCCCAGACGGGCTGCGGCGGCAAGGAAGAACGCGGCGCCTCCCCTCACGCTACGGGGAGGGGTCCGATGTGACGGAGAACACCTCGTAAACCCGGTCCCTCATAAACAGCTGGTGCAACTCCGCATCCAGGCTGGCCACCGGACGCGCCGGCCGTCCCTCGTAGACGGCGTAAGGGGCAAGCCGCAGCCCGGCGGGCACCACACACCCCGAACGCAGCCACACGCCGTCAGGGACCTCGGCCCACTCCCCAATCACGCAATCGTCCTCCACGTGCACGTAACTCCCCACCGACGTTGCCTCACACACGGTTCGTTTCCCAAGCATCGTTGCGGAGCCTATCGTCACGGGGGAAGACTCAGCCACGGTTAGGTTCAACAAGGGCCGCAGCGGGGGGCGCACGACACACCCTGCACGGAGGATGACAGCATCGGCAAGGGATACTGAGGCAATGTCTCCCCGAACGACCACCATCGCCTCAGCTAGCAAGAAACCAGACACCCGCACGTCCCCCAATAATTGGGCCTTTCCGTGCACCCATCGTACACTGGACTCGCACCCCAACTCGCTGGACGTGTCTCGAAGCGGCTCGGGGAAGGACGTAGAGGTGAGAACGCAGGGTGTCCCTGATGTCATCAGGATGGGTATGTACGCATCAGTCGCGGAATGCGGCTGCATTGCCCTCCTACTACTGCCGAGAGATCCCAATCGCAGGCAAGCAATTAAATGCGACACACAACACTTTAAAACAAGAGATACTTGTTTTTAAAGAGGTAAGATATGGTAAAAGGGCCAATCTGCATACACACATATATATATATAGCCGCAGAAGGGAGGAAGGGGATGAGAAACCCAACCACGTGGGGCGCAGTGTGCCCTTCTTCCTTTCCCCCCACCCACCGCCACCACTTAATTTGTGTTTTGCTGGCGATTTGTTTCCCCCCCCCCCTCCCGTTCGGAATGATCCCGCCAAGAACAACAACCAGAAAATAATAATAATAAAACAGAACACACACACATGCGGGCGTGTAGAGTTCCCTTCGCTCCTTCGCTGGTTTTTGCGTTGCTTCGGCTACCAGGGGTCACTCCGCCGCTCCGCCCGAGTGATGGCGATCTCCGGGTCCCGCAGCACCCAGTGTCCGCGGTGGCGCAGCGGCAGCTTAAGTGCGCCCTCCCGCGGCGTGGCTGCGGGGTCCGGCTTGGGCGGGTGGGGCAGCTCCGCTGGCAGCACCGTCTCCTCCCGCTCCTCCAGCGGGGAAACGGCGCCCGACTGCGCCGCAACGGAGGCCTTAAAAAGGCCGCTGTGGCCACTTGCGGAGTGGCGCATACTCTGCTTTCCCAGGATGAGGTCCAACTGCCGCATGAGCGGGTCATCGTGGAGGCGGAAGTACGACAAGGCGCCGTGCAGCTTCTTCGTGTAAAGCTTTGCCACCGTCAGCGAGGACGACATCGTGAAGCACGGGCGAAACACCTCAACCTCCCGCAGGAACTCGCTCTCGATGGCACGGCACGCCGTTGCGTTGCCGTCAGCCGTCGCGTTCTTGTGCGCCAAGTGCAGTTTTATGAGCTGAAGCGCCCCGTCCAAAAACGGGCCGGGGTTGTGGAGGGCGTTTGAGCGGAGGAGCGAGCACCCGTGCAACATTGCAGCCGCACGCCTGGCCTCGGCAACCCGGTCCCGCCGCCTCCCTTTTTCTCTCCCTTCCGCAGCGCAATGAAACAGCAGGGGAAAAAGCGAGCGAGCGAGCGAGCGAGAGGGAGAGAGTGATTAGTCGTGAGCATAGCGGGGCGCGCAAAAGCACGCGCAAAACCAACAACAATAACCATGAAAAAACAAAGAAGGGAGCGTATGATGCAATCCATCAAAGTCGCCCCATTTCCTCCTTTCGTTTCTTACCTCCTCCTCGTCCTCCTCTCTCCCTCTCCCTTTCTCTCCGTCGCCTCCGCCCCCTTCAGCGCCAGAGCCACAAGCACCACAGTCACGCCCCCGCAGCAACGCCCCCCCCCCCCCCCCCCCGGGGGGGGGCGGCTTTGCTTGGGCAGAAACGAGCAGAGGCCCGTCAGCCCGAGGAGAAAAAGAAGGGCAAGATAAAATAAAACCTGTCCTACCACATCCTCGCCCAAGCACCACGCGTGTTGGTGTGCATGCTTGCGAAATGGCGAGCGCCAACGACGTCGGCGCGTTCCCCGGGAGAAAAAGACAGGCCCCTCTCGACTTTTTGTGCCGCAAAGGGCCGCTCGGCTGTGCCAGGAGGCGCGGCAAACTGCAGAGAAGCTTGCCGAAGCAATCTCCGTAGGCATCCGGGGCCCCGCTCACGGATCGCCTGTGTAACCCATCTTCTTGCTCTTCACAATCTTTGGCATCTTCTTCCACTTCTCCTGGCGGGCAACGTTCTTGAAGGCGGCTCCGCGGTCATACACGCGATCCTCGTGGACGTAGTCCTCTGGGAGAAGTCCCTCCATCTTCCACTTCTCAATCTTGTCCTTCACAATGTCGTCGATCTTCGCATTTGGGTTGTGCACGCTCGCGCCGAGGGTTGACGGTGTGTAGTCGAAGTACAGCTGGCGCGGTGAAAACTGTCGCGGGGCGCGGATGCTGCTGTGCCAGCAGACGTGGTAGTACATCTTGTCGTTTTCGCTGAGCGGAATCCGCAGCTTCCCCGCCCCGTGGCCGCGCAGGTCGGAGTAGGTAACACGCAGGAACTTCACCTTCCTCTCGCCAAAGTTGAACAGATACTTTTTTACGTACTCGTAGATGTTGTTGTCGGTGACGGCGTTCAGCGCAACCACGATGGAGCGCGCCTCCACACGATCCAAGTCGGCCTGCACGTCCAGCATCTCCTCTAGAAGGAGTTTGACGCCCCTCTCGTCGCCCATGCGCCCGACGCTCTTGAGCAAAAAATTCCACTGGGCCGTGTCAAACAAGGGCGTGTAGTTCCAACCATCCTTTAGGCACCTGTGGAAAATAGGGCCCCACGCAACGTGATCAATTTTACTGCAGTAGAACAGAATGGCCTTGACTAAGGGGAGCGGCGGCGTCGCGCTGGCGTCATCGGCAATAAAGCGTGAATGGCAGTGCTCCTCCCAGAGCGCCATGCCCGCGTTGCTTCGCAGGAACGCACAGTGTTGGAGCACCTTCGCCAACCAAAGATCCCTCGTCACCTCATCCGCGATGAGGTGCGCCGTATTACTATAATCCGCGATAACCTCCTCTGCGGAGGTTTTGGGTATTGTTCTTCCGTGAGGCAGTTTACGCAACTGCGGCTCCAGTGCCACGCGAAAGGCGGGGTGCATGTCAAGTTCGACCCATACGCCGCGATACTTGTTAACAAGCGAGTGGGCACTTTCGTAGGGTGCTGTCATTGTGCGATTGACGCCATGCGGCCGCTCCATTCCCTGTGGGAGGTTGTAGTGCCAGTGGTACTGGCTGTAGGCAAGCATCGGGGAGGTGTCTGGGTTAACCGGGGTGTAGCCAACCGCCCTCCGGGAGGTTCGCCGAATCATCGGCGCCTACAAGCAGAGCAGCAGGCCGCAATGCACGCAGTCTTTGACGCGTATCCCCCTCCTTCGCCCGGAAAGCCAAGAAAGAACAGCAGCAAAGCAAAAAAAAAGCCAATACCCGCACCTCTCCCCCCACCCCCAAGCTCTAAGAGGAGAAGAACGCCGTCCAGAAGAGTTAGTACATGCAAGGGGAAGGACGGGGAATAAAGGGAGGAAAGTGCAACATTGGCAGCGAGAAACAATCGCTCAGCGGGGCAGTTCCCCTGGCCCCTCATTGCCACCCACTCACCCACCAGCTCAAAGGAGAGAAAGCCCACCGACAATTCTCAGAGAAAAAGAAAAAGAAAAAAGAAAAAGAGAACATTGCTAAACCTTCTCGTTGGTGCCCGTACATTCAAACAATAAAACAAAGCCGGACCGCAGTGCGGCGTCTGGAGAAAATGGAATCGCCACAAATTGAAGACAGTATTCCCTCCTCCTTCTTCTCATTTGCTTCTCCATGGACCATATAGAAATTCAAGCCTTCTGTTACTCCACCTTCTACGCTCAAACATCACAGTCATCGGGGATTTTGCAGTCAACCCCACAGCATCTGTTCCTTCTGGCTGCTGATTTATTATAGGCGGCCCCAGCACAACCGCTCGCGTGCTGCG
>NW_021704372.1:0-9594 GCF_003719485.1 Trypanosoma conorhini | reverse complement strand
TTCTTTTCTTTCTTTTCTTTTTTTTTTCCTCCCCCCGGTCGTTTGTTTGCTTGGTTCACCTTTTACTGTTGCTGTAGTGTTGCTTCGTTTTTCCCTCGATCATTTCTGTTTTTTGCCATTTGGTTCCCCCGTTCCATTGCTGCCCTTCCCGCTTGATTGGTGGCATAAGTTTGTTTGTTTGTTTTATGCTTTTCTCTTTTGCTTTGGTCGGCCCCTCTCACCAGTCTTACCGTGCTGCAGATGAATCGGAGCCTCTTACATCGCCCGCGGTTCTATTCATTTCGTCGGATGAAGCAGTAGGCGCCAAGCTTGGAGGTAGCAAGTTTCCTGGGACCACCGGTTTGCTGCATAGGCAGGACCCGGTACCCAGAACGCAAGAGCCCCAGCGGGAACGCGGCCACAAAACTAAAAAAGCCTCCATCGTGCGCAAAGTCACATTCAAGTACAGCCACAGTAGCGTCGTTACACTCCTTGAAATTAAATCGGTTTCCGTCAACGCGAGCGGAGCCGGTGCCGTAGACACGAACCTTTCCGCTTTGCAAACACGCCCCTTTCATATCTTGGAGCCCAGCAATGACCTCTACCGTCACACTTACGATTGGCTTCACCGCAGCGTCACTCTTAATGAGGTAGCCGCTGCCTCCATTGTCTACAAAGCGACCACGGGCCCAGATTTGAGCTTCCGGCGCATTCCCAGTGTCGATAAACTGTACTCCAAGTTTGGTAGCCGTTTTAATCTGATCCGCGTTGGCTGCGGTCCCTTCACTAGTAAAGAAGGCAAAGTGATCGTCAAGGTCCTCCCTCATTAATTTGGGGTCCTGTAGAGCTTCCTCTCTTACGACCTGTGTTTCCCACGGCTTGCCACCCTTACCCTCTGTGTACTTCAAAAACAATATCTCCGATAGCTCAGCGGAGGCGCTTTGGTCAGCGGCATCAACCGTGCCCCCCACCACTATCTTGATGTCCTCGAGATTTTCCTTCCTCAGTGAAAACTCCCCACCAAGACGCAAATTGGACAGTCGCTCACGCAGGCTTTGCTTATTTGGAATAGGTTCGCCGTTGAAGTGGGTTAGCCAATCGTCCTTGGTCAAACCCGCCTTTGCGGCGGGTGTGCCCTGAACAACCTCCGTCACACGTACCCCGAGGGATTCCCTGTTGAGGTCTGCCACGTAACACCCCACAAAAGGTTTCAATCGGCTCTGGTGGCCCATGAGAAGCACCTTCTTTCGCAGAGCCGCGGGACTGAACTTAGGATCACTGATAATGGATCCCTCAAACATCAGGCCTTTTGCAAACAATGTTGAAAAATCTTTTTTTATGAAAAAAGCCAGCTCCTTCCCAAGTTCCACGGAAATAGGATTTACCGGGGAGAGGCATAAAACAATGGGATAGGAATTGGTAGAAAAGCCAACTGCTTGAATGCTCTCTAGAATAGTTCGAATCGGACAGCTCCCACTGCAGAGAATGCCCTTTTCATCCTTCACCACGTTCAAGAGGAAGGCTCTTGAGCTATCGACCAGGGCACGATTGAGGTCAGCTTCGCTCTCAACCCGTGTCATGTTAACTGAGTAGCGAGTCAGTGGTTGCGTCATGTCTTGCCAAACATCAGCCGTCCGCATCGGGTCCAGGGCAGAGTTAGTTGACAAACCTCCAAAGTAAGTGTTGAAGTTGTACTTATGAATTGCCCCACCAAAACGAAAGTTATATTTTTCCCTGATCTGGGTATCTGTTAGGTCCGAGTGCTGCGTCTCTCTGAGAAAGTTTCCATACTCTTTTTCCGTCATACTTGGCTTGCCCTGCGCAAACTTCGAGAAGATGTCGATTGCTGGTATCGCAGTTGCAGCGCAAAGATGAGAGACTAAAAGGTTTGAAAACCCAGTCCAAGTGGGGGCATTCTTGCTTCCGCCTTTGGTCTTTTGCGTGGAACGCTCAGCATTGTTTTGCAGCGCCGCTGAGAATCCGGAACTGGTCTCAAGCCAGTCATACAGAAGCCGGGAGAAACCCTCATCCACACAGTTTTCCTTAACATTAGGCAGCGTGCCCAAAATTGTCTTTAGCTTCTCCTCAGATGCAATGCGTCCGATCGTCTCCAGAATCACACCCGTTGTTAATCGGAACCTCGTGCGTGTCACCTCCACGCATGAGTTCAAGAACGTCAAGGCAACCTGCTGGCTTTCCTCGTTTGAAGCAAAGCGAAACCCCCCACCCAAAATCTTCTCTGCTCCCTCGAGAATTAAACGCAGATACCGCTCGGCGTTCGCCTGCTGTTCGCAATTCCGTGGAGACATTGCAGGGCACCCATTGCCAGCATTCTTCTTTGGGGACTGGGGTTCCTTTTTAGGAGATGCGGGTTGATGGGGCCGCGGTTTTGTTTGCAGCCCCTTGGACTCAGAACAGCCCATGTTTGCAACTTCCCACGCAGACGAGAAGGCTTACACCAGCTTGGCGTCAAAGAGCAGGTAGGAAGAAGGGGACAAGAAAGACAAAAAAAAAAAACATGGGATGCGGGAAGCATGAATGAAGGCAAAGCAGGAATTGCAGATATCCCGGCAGATCGTCTGCAAGGAGAGGAACTCCCTCAGGAGTTCCATAATTGTAACAAGTTTTTATTTATAGAGGAAAAGCAAAAAGAAAGACTGAAACAAAAACGTAAGGAATGAGCTCACTGGGATTTCGCTCCTAGACCTTAGCCGGCCTTACCCGGGGGCTGCTTGTTCATGTGCAGCTTCTCGCCCGGCTTCAGCGTCTTGGCGAGGTAGCGCTGCGTGTACTTCAGACGCTTGAATGCGCGGCCGCGGGGCTGTTTCTTTTTCTCCTGCTTGGCGACCTTCGGGGTCTGGTTCTTCACCTTGCCGGCGCGGGCCAGTGAGCCGTGGACCTTGCCCATTCTTTTTCCTGCTGACGCGAGAAACCCCTAAGAAACGAAGAAAAAAAAAAGTAGAGGAAGGGGGAAGGAATTATTCGCAAAGGCCTAAAAAATACACCCACAGAGAATCTCAAAGAATGAGGATACGGTATATGCATAGCATACAGGGATGGCACATATGCGAGAAAAAAGAAAAACAAAAAAACTGAATCGCAAAAGAAAAAAAGCGACATATTGTTTCCTAGACCTTAGCCGGCCTTACCCGGGGGCTGCTTGTTCATGTGCAGCTTCTCGCCCGGCTTCAGCGTCTTGGCGAGGTAGCGCTGCGTGTACTTCAGACGCTTGAATGCGCGGCCGCGGGGCTGTTTCTTTTTCTCCTGCTTGGCGACCTTCGGGGTCTGGTTCTTCACCTTGCCGGCGCGGGCCAGTGAGCCGTGGACCTTGCCCATTTCCTTTGCTGCTTAAGAAACTAGATAAGGATAAGGTGGAAAGGGCAGTGGCAAAGGCGGCGGAAGGTCAGGTGGAAACAGTACCGCCGTGAAGAAGCGGGTCACGGAGAAAACGCAAGGTGCAACACAGACGTCAGTATCCCTCTCAACGGGAGCCGCTGTGGCAAGACGAAACAAGACATATATATATATATATATATATATATTACATATCAGTGGGTGGGGTCTTTTTTTGTTTTTGTTTTTGTTTTTTCCTTTGGCATGTTACTTACTTCTTTCCCTGCTCACTCCCATCGTCCCTCCGGTCCCCTCGTCCCCACACACGCACACACCTCGCTCCCATTTTTCACGGACCCAAAATGGAATTGAACAAGAAAAGCCAAAATGAAGTAAGCGCAGTAGATTCACCACCCGATAATAAAAAAATTAAAAATAAAAGGGAGACGTAAAGAAGCAAACGTAAAAATATGACGCGAGAAATTAGTTATATTTACATTGCTGCTTCAACGCATGCTCGTGAGCCATCTGTAAGAAGTTGGGGTTGGAGCAAAGCAAGGAGGGCCAGTGGAAGGATGGTTTCTCACCTTGACGGGCCGTTGATCGAATGGTACATCTACAATATCGTGTGAGTTTTTCAATGAATATGACGCGTCAGACAGATCGTGCTTCTCTCCTATAGCTCTACCTCCAATGAAAAGTTCACCTTGTGTATCATTCACCGTTTTGTACGTCCACAACGAACGCTTAAAGGGAGTTAGAAGAGGCGGAAAGGTTCCAGTGCATGAATTCCTTATTCGATAGTACGAGTCCCGAAGAAGATCCCGGGTTGCCACCGCATCTAGTGGGTCATCCAGATGGGCCTCTGTAGTCCCCAACGCGGCGTTATTTCTCCTCCCCGTGGAAATGCCAGAATTAGGAAGTACCATTTCCGCATTTTCTTCCCCAACTTTCTTTGCATCATGCTGCTGGCGCTTTTTCATCCCCTGCACACCATTATTTGCTGACACATTTGGTCGAGGTGACATCCCCTGATGTGGCGTCCGAGAGTGCTGCTTACCTTTGGCGACGGAAATAACTTTTGGTTGCCCTCTAGAAGCAACAGGACTCGGGCGCCCCTGCAGCCGCAGCGCCGCTAAGTAGTTATGGGAATAATGCGTCCCAAGAAGCCAATCCTCAAATGAGTCAGGGCGGTCAAGAGCGCTGGCAAGGCTTTGAGGGCTTCCGGACGGCATTTCCCTGATAGAAAGAAGGAAAGAAAAAAAAATTTGTGCGACAAGAAAAATGAAGCATCTAGCACGGTAATCAGCACTCGGCATGATGGTGACAACATTGTAAGCTTTGTTCTTTTTTGATTGTTTGTTTAAAGGTAATTTGTAAAAAGAATAATGGTTTGGCCGTCAAAACAAAATGAAAGGAGACAAATACAAAGATTATTAATAATAATAAAGTAGCATCAAGTAGAAAAATGGAACACTTGAAGACATGTAGAAAAGGGTTACTTTGCCCCTCGCGCTTTTCGCATCATTTCCTCCAACTGAATTTCTTCACTAGTTGGGAGATTTTGCATTTTCTGCCGCTGATCAAACATCATTTTCGCAATCGTTGCCTGAGCACTCTCATCTAAATCCGAAATGTGCTTACTCGGCGGTTTGAACGTTTTCATGTCTATCTGTCGCTCACCCACCGTAACGCAAGGCCACCACTCCTCATACTGAGCGTTTGTCTTCGCCAAGGTAACGACCAAAAGCCTCTTGTCCTCGATACACCACGTGCATTCATCAGCCTTGACAGGCCTGTACAACTCTCCGGAAATAATAGGCGGTTTGCCTCTGAAACCCACAGCAATGCTAGTTGCTGCAATTTGCACTGAAAGTGCTTTTGCGGTTGTGCCTTCCGGAAGTGGAACGGTGACTGTCACATCCAAGTCCCCTTGACCAAAGGAATAGGTGTCGTAGTCCCCGCCGCATTGCTCGTTGCAGGGTATCAGATCAGTCATACCATTCTGACTCTCAATAAGAGACATAATGACGCTGCTATTCAACCTCGTGAATGAAGAAAAACCCTCACGTAAAAAAAGGGGGGGGAAGTAGAAAATTAACACGTACATCATCATAACTCACACAAAGAAAACACGTGAAACGAGAAGATCACGGCATTAGCAGCATGGAGCATGAAATACATATACATACCGCAAAGAAAAATAAATAAAAGTGGAAATGAAAGTGAAAGTGAAAATGAAAATGAAAGTGTTTTCCACTACCCACTTTTCTTTTACTTTTTCCTTTTGGCCGAAGGAGTAAAGGACGATGGGAGAGGGGCTTTTTTTTATGTTGGTATTCCTTCAAATTTTGTACAGCAGTTGAGGTTGAGATGTCGACGAACGCAATAAGCCCCTTTGAGGCTCACTACGCAATTGCTCCGCTCGTCGGCGCTGCCGTTGTAACTCTAGATGAGCAAACTCATACAAGGAAACCACGTAGGCTGTGCGCTCGCAGCGACCCAGCACTACTTCACGCTTCGCTCGGTCCGCTGGATACTTTTCGGGCAAGGGCGAAGCTGTTGCCCGAGACTCATAAAAAGAAGGATGGAGGACTTCTGGTGCTAGAGACAATCCAGCAACCTCACTCTTGTTAACATGACACTGGGTTTTCTGTAGAACGGAGGTTAAGTTTGGTTGAGACCGGCAGCTCTGCGTCGCCGTGTTGGGGTTTCCATAGGTGGAATCTGAGCCAACAAAATCTATTTCATCCTTACCACTACATGGCAGAATTGGCAAAGAAACATTTTTTACTTGAGGTGACGACCCAAGCTGAATAGGCGAAGCATCGGGCGTGGGTATATGAATGGGACTGGACTCTTGCTGGGAGTGAGTCGGCAACTTCTTGTCCGGGACTACTTCTGTCGCAACGATGGAAACACTTGGGGGAAGAATAGGAGCCGATTCCTGCGTCGCCAGGACATTCATCCTCGGTGGCCTCTCATCCTCCTCCTTGTCTTTCGACACGTCCATTGCCGTGGTTGATTCCTCCATTACAGAGGGCTCTTTTTTACTCAAATAAATAACACTCCCACCAGAAATTCCAAGTTCCTTCCACGTGGAATAAGTATCGATAAGCCGTGCATAGTCACATTTTCGTTCCCCGATAGTATAATATAATTTGTACTCGCCTATTCTCTTTATCAAAAGCTTTTTCATAATGTTGGGGAGAGAGGCTTTAATTTCACTGTCTTCTCGGACGCTGATAAGCAGCTTATCCTCTGGAACCCAACTGTCCCCTATTAGCCGAATTATCATTGTTTCCCCTCCGCTACTGTGAGAAAAATAAAAAAGCAAAAGAAGACAAAGGTAGAAAGCGGAAAAAAAGAAAATGATATAATACCCATCATAAAAAGACCTTGTGCAAAAGCAGAGAGGCATATAGATATCGTTACAATAAAAGAGAAAAAGGACGAGGCTAATCTGTAAGGAGATGGGCCCTGTAGAGCTGCTCAAGAAAGGGAGCAGGACACACTACCGTACACACCATAATTCACTTGATATTCGCCTGGCATAGCAGGGGAACGTGTTCCCACTCCAGTACAAAAAACATAGTTTCCAGTACGAAGAGGCTTCCCGATAGAAGCCGCGTAGGCTACTGCCAAGGCTACGGCTGCAGAAGGGTCTCCCAGGCAATTTTTCCCAGAACCAACCTGGATGGGTTCATTTTTTCTCGTCATTACAAAAAAATGATTTCCTAGTATGTCCAACGGCGTATTAGCCAGCGCAGTTTCCTCACCAAGACGGACACCAATACAACCACCTAAATCTGCAGCAAATCCCGTTGCATGCGGAGGATAAAAGGGAAACCGTGAACCAGTAAGCTCGATCCCTGGACGAAATACATCACACACGGCAGCTGCTGCGGTTACAGACAACTGAGATGGCGCATCACGGCCCAACCGTAAAACAAAGAGAGGCTCAATAAACTGAATCCGATGTTGCTTGACTGACAAATCCGATTGCTGAAATGCATTTGAAAACATCGGAACACAAACCGCGTCGGTCCATCTCAAACATTGTAAAGCAGTTGAAGAAGGAGGTATTACCTTGATACCCATAAAATTAAAGCCGTTTTCCTGCATTACTTCAGATAATAGTGAATGAAACTGTAGAAGATCTTTAGAATTCGCCTGATGTCGCGGTAGAATTTCGCTAAGAGCAGGCAAATCCCTGTCCGTATTTCGAAGATAATCCATGTAACTCTCAATTGCCACCCTTGAGACAGCTAAACGTCTCAAGGTATGAGAAAACATCTCCCCTTCAACTGTACAAGAAGAAAGAAAAAAGACTTTAACATATATATATATATATATATAATTATTTATACGCATATTGGAAGAAGCCATCGATTTATTTATTTACAGGATAAGGGGAAACGGGGAAGTTAATAATAAAACAAGCAAGAAAATGGCATAAAATGCACAGCTAAATCAACAGAGAGAATAACAAACGCCTTACGACATGGATTTCACAAACTGGTTAAATATTTTTTGAAATTCCTCACTAGCTTCAGGTTTTACGGAGGAAGCATTATTGGGTGAACTGGCAAAGTTGTACTCCCTTGATAGTTCCTCTTCTTCAGGAGTCCGCTTGATAAAGGGACGAGCCAATAGAAACTGGCCTGCACCCTGCGCTTTTTCGTTTGTAATGGGCTCTGCACTCGATTCATCTGGAATTGTATGAGAAGATGTATTCTCCACGAATTCCGCTGGCGGAGGTGTATCGTGGTGATTAGAATTACTACTCTCATCTTCGTGAGATGACATTGACGTCGCACGTTTCGTCTTCTTCTTGAACAACCAGCCAAAGAAACTCTTCTCTTTTTTCTCATGGGCTCTGCCCTTAACGCCATTCATCGCAGTCGTGCCGGAGTGCATTTTTCCTAGTTTCCGAAGGCATTCAATTGTCGCCGGCCGGTTTCCGCAATTTCTACGAACCACATCCCAAGCCACCTTGGGATCCAATGGCTGAACCAAAGCTTTTAACTCTAGCAGGTCGTTTAGGTTCTTCTCCGCTACCTCCTCAGGACCGGCAAGAAAATACCGAATAAGAGCCTCGTCCATTTCCATCATGGAAGCATATTCCGCGCTGGACGTCATTCTTCCAAAACTAAAAAGTACAAGATAAAAAAAAGGGGGAAAAACTGAACTAATTGTAAACAAAATGGAGGAAAATATCAAGTTAACTGTCCCTCCAAAAAACATTTATTTATTCGCCCTCCTTGTATGATTCCTCTGCAGTAAACAAAGATCAGGTCTCACTTTCGATCTCTCTATAGCACTGAAAAGCAGTTAAAAAGGCAAGCTTCTTCCAAGACTTGGGCCAGGTGAGGGTCCCATACTCTCACAAGCCGTTGACTCTGAACGAAGAGTTCGTGATACGGTGGAAAAAGACACATCATCTGGAGAAGGAGAACCCAAGCTCCCCTCCGGCCTCCAAGCAGTCCCCACTGCATTCTCCTTAAACTCTGTCGCCAAAGCACGATCAAGCATATCACGACAGAACGAATCTGCCTTGATGCTCAAAGCTGTATGGTAGTGCGCTATTGCTGTCTTTACGTTACCCATTAAATGATGTGTGAAGGCCAAAGCACAATGACCATGACTAGCATTGGGTCGGCATTTGACATACAGAGTATAAAATGATAAGGCCTCATCATACTGTTTTATTTTTCGGCAAACTGTGGCCAAGTTGAAAATTATGCAGTCTCGATGTTCTGACGGGTTTTCAGGGTTAGAAAGGGATTGATAAGCCATCTTAAGAAAACTGAGCGCCTCTGGTAACCTTTGAGTTTTAGCATTTAAGACACCAATCTCATTTAGCACAAAAGGGTCATTTGGAACAATTTTTCTAGCTTGTTCAAGAAAATATGACGCCAAGCCCCACTGATGTATCCTACCATATTGCATTCCCACAAACATGCTACAGGAAGGAAGACCTGGAAAATAATTCATTGCCCTTCTATATACATCCAAGGCTTGTTCACCTTCCTCTAGTTTTGCATAGCAATGACCATAGGCAATCCAGGCCTCGGCAAAGGAGGCGTCAAGTTCCGTCGCCCTGCTAAAAAACCGTCCTGCACGCTCGTAGTTTGACAAAGAAAAATGAAAACAGCCCATGGCATACACCGCTAATTCCACATGGGACTTATGATTTCCCAGAAAATGCGCCTGATCAAATAATTTTGAAGTAGCTTTTATATTCACCAGGATTGAAAGATGTAAACAGACACCTCCTCG
>NW_021704375.1:0-22960 GCF_003719485.1 Trypanosoma conorhini | reverse complement strand
CAGGAGGAGTGCCGTGATGAATAACGCCTCGCCACTGAGGAAGAAATGGAGAGCGAGAGAGCGAGAGAGAGAGTGCGCCTCCGCGGGGAGAATGCGTGCATCCCTCAAGTTAACCATAATCTTTTCCTTGCCGGTGGTTGGAACAAACGAGGGGCTACGCAGAGAAAAAGGGATGAGCGAAGGAAGTGGCTAAAAGAATGGCCCAAAAGAATACATAATGGGGCAATGAGGGGTAAAAAGAAAAAAAAGAAATAGAATGAAGATGTAGCTTGCAGGCTGTCATTATGAAATTTATGGTAAAACCGGCGAGAGAGTTTGTGTGGGTGTGGTCTGGCTTTATGTGCTCGCCGTATACTCAAGGGGGAGGCCCTTCACCCCATTCTTGGCTTGCATCTTGGATTTTTTTCCTGCTTTTGGTTTCTTTTCTCCCTTCACACACACCGCCAAGGGCTAGATGCAGGGAAAAAGCGAATAGAAATTACACAAGTTGCCCTTTTCATTCGTTGTCTTTTATTCCTTCGGGTACACGGGCCGATCCAAGGCGGCGCCGGGGAGGGAGGTACCGTGTCATTCGTTGTAGCGTCATTTCCTTTTTGTTTCGGAGGCGCCGCGGGGGATACGAGCCCAACTGGGACCCTGCGCCGTAGTTTGCCGGGCTTTGGTTACTTTTTTCTTATTCGTCTTGTGTGTGTGAGGGCGTGATGTCAGTCTTTTCGCGCAGACGCGAGATGTGCGACTCGTGGGGCGTCGGCGGAGAAGGCGAGGCGTCTCCGACTGCTTCTCGCCGTCCGTCGCATCCAAAGAAAGGTCGAAGTTCTGTCTGCAGTTCACCAATTGCCTCCGCCTCTGGGTCTCCCTCCGGAGCACCGCCGATGGCGTTCGGGCGGAACTCTGAGCCCCGGCGGAAGCCGAAGGAGGTGACAAAGCAGTTTGACCCAACGTGCTCCCAGTTGAAGGACACGGTCATGGCTTTGGTGGATTTTCATCACAACACCTTGCCCGTCTGGGGAAAGCGGGTGGCAGGACTTGGTGGCAGTGTGCGTGACCTTTCTCTCGGTGATGTAAACTTCTTGGAGCGAGCATCCCAAAGATTGGCGATGTGCCTAGATCAAATTCATGACACAAGAAGGATACTGGAACCCTACCTCCAAGGACCAGCGGCCGTCTCCAAGTGGGGGAGATATGCGCAGAGATTATGTGGCTTGTTGCTAAGTGCCCAAAAGGCAGTGGATGTCATTCGGTCCCGTATTGCGAGATTGCTTTCCTTTAGTACTTTCCATTCTTCTCCCGTCTCCACCTCGGCCCAGTGGGCCGTTACTGATCGATCCTCCGAGGTCAGGTCGACGCGAGCTAAGTCGCACAGCACCAATCATGACGGCTCTTTCCGCAGGCCCGCGTCCAAGGTGAGGGCTTCGTCCTACGAATCATCCTCTGTGGGTCGACAAAGCAACGTCGCCCTGTCGGAGCCTCCAACGTTTTGCTCAGAATCCACTCACTGCTCTCTACTTCGAGGGCAAAGGTGCCTGCAGTCGTTAACGATGCTCCCAGGTGAGAAACCTGTCCATTCAGCTTCTTCTCAGAAGAATGGGCGCAAAAAACACCAAAAACAAAAAATTCCATGTCGACAAGATCGTGAATGTTCACCTCCTGTTTATCAACCTCTTTCATTGGGTCAGGTCTCCTCAGAGCATTTTTCGCACGGTTTGGGCAACGTGTCCTCACTGTATTCAAGATCTTTACATGGCAATGAGTCCGCCTCCGAATTAGGAAGGGTTGGGAGGCGACTGCCAGAGCGGCAGGATCAGGCAGGTACTAACGGGACATTCACTCAAGAGCAATTTCTCAAATGCAGGCATCATAACTCAGATATTGCTGGTAGTTTTCTGGCACGTTCTCCTTCTACTTCAAAGAAGAGTGGTCAGAATTGCAAACTTGAACTTACTCCGGAGCAGCGTCTTAGCCTTTTAGAAAGAATTGACCTCATTGAAAAATTACCCCATGCGCCGAGTGCATTGGACTTGGAAGAAGCAAAGGATATATTTGCGTTGCTTTATGGGCCTCGAAGTGGCCCGCACCAGTTTTCGGAGTGGGTGGATGAAATGAAATTGCGGGCCTTGCGGCGTCGTTGATAACGAGGGGGCGAGAAACATTGCGTCCATGACCTCACCTCCTGGGGTTGTGCAAAGCTCTTTACAAACATGCTGTCTTCTTGTTGGCCAGTGACCTACCAGCTTTTCTTCCCATTCTCGGAGGCGGAGAGGAATGACTTTGTTTTATTGTTGTTTTTTTTTAGCTCCTTTTTTTTTTACTGTTTTTCTTAAACATCTTCTTCTTCCTGCATGGATCCTGCTAGGGTGAGCTGGCGGAGAAGAGTAAAGGAGAAAGATGGATGGTTTTTGGTTGGGGACTCCTCAAACTCGTCACTGTGATGATTGTTGTTATTATATATATATATATGTTTGTATGTATAAATCACACTTGATGGCACTTGTTTCTTCAGCTTTATATTGATTTTCCCCTTTCCCCCTTCTTTTTCCCACATCCACAAGGTTACTGAGAGTAGCGGGATGGAAATGAATAGCATCTACGTTTTTAATGGCAGGAGCCGCCCGACGCACCTCTCGTTTTCCCGCGACCACCAACCTTCCGCGAATGCGATTTTGGCTGAGGCCAGGAAGAAGCGTGAGCGACGCGAGAAAAATAGGGTGCAGCAGCAAGCAGCGTTGTGTATACAGCGTAAGGCTCGACTGTGGTTGAGCCGAATGTCACTTGCTGATCTTGCAATGCAATTGTTTCAGTCCATTCATGAGGGATCACAGGGAACGCTTGGAAGGTCTTTGGAGCACCTCTGTTTAGACTTCAAGTTCGTCTGCCGTGGTCAACGTCGTGGGGTTGACCAGTATTCTTGCCAGAGGATGTGCACACGGGTTATTTTGCAGCAGTTATGCCGTTGCATTCATGCAGGCACTCTTATGGAGGAGTTGTATGGCTGCCGGCATGAGCTTGGCTTGCTGGTTCGCTTGACGTTGGCAGAGTACGCCAGCCCGCCCGTTGACGAGGAATTGAGTGAAACTTGCTGGAAAGAGGAGCATTTGCTTGTGCTAGATGCCCTTTTTAAAATGGCCATCCTATTGAATGAGAAGGGGAAGCTGTTAGTGCCGACGCTACAGCTTCTTATTCGGCACGGCAAGGTAGGAAACGAGGCCGTTGTATCGCGAATTCACCAACTGTATGCGTCACTCTCCGCCGGCGAAATTGCCGTGGCCTTGGAAACCCCAGAAGGCAAGGAGATGCTGCTGGAGTCTCTCACTTCTTCACCCCGCGTTGAGGCATGCCTTTTCCCCACCTCATGTGCACTGGATGTCCTCTTGGCATCTTCACACGATGAAGCATGTGCCGTGAGGGAGGAGGGAAATGCGGCATTGGTTGAGGCAGTCGTAAACTTTGCGAAGAAAAAGCTACCAACCATCATTCGTTTTCCTTCAACAACGGCACTCGGTAAATTTGTGCGTCTGATACCTTTTTTCCTAGAGACCGAAGGTGCTCAGGAAGGTGAATTACACAGAAATTGGCTGAGGTGTCTCTTACAACTCACCCTTCAGGCAAGCAGAGGCGATGAACTGCTGAAAATGACGCTGGTAGACCTCCTTCATCCACACATTGAGGGCTCCACACATGCGAGTAGGTACGTGCACTTGCCGACATACTTGTTTACGGCAGACTGTGGGTTACGTCTGTTAAAGGAGACTGCTGTCAGAGTTGCTGCGCTCAATGACTTTACTCTCGACGGAGACCCATCATCTCCGCTTCACTCCAACGCCTTGTCGGATTTTGATCTTCTATGCAGCATCATTGTGTGGCCAGTTTACAACTTTTCGCTGGGGTCTAAGGAACAAAGTATTGAGGTAACCACAATTGTTTCAAAATTGGTGAATTCACCGGAGATTTTGCGGTGCTTGTGGCGTATCTACCAAAACTGTAATGCCAGTATATTTGGTGCACTAGATGGGACGAAGAAGGAGCTTCTGTTGAATCGAGTGAGGGCAGGTGAGGTGGTTCATCTTCCCTTTATTGGCGAGCCTCCAGTAGAGCTTCTTAGCATGCTGACAGTTGCAACATCGGGACGTTCTTTTTTTTGGGACCCGTATCCTGCGGTGTCGGTATTGTTTTTCACCTTGCTAAGCTATTTTGTGGACGCCACCGATTTTATGGAAGGGCTTGAACGTTGCACAGTCATGGATCGTAACGACGCCGTAATACTTATACTGGTGTTAAAAGGGATTATACATCGGTCGTACATGCATGGCATTCTCCCTCACTGTAACAGTGAGGCTGTTGCACAGACGGCGCTCAAGTTGTTGGTCAAACTACATGTTATAGATGAAGTACAATCGTTTGTTCCACATCCCTTTGTCTGGGTTACTTCGACGGATTCGGTGATTCTTGGCGCAGTTGCCTCCGTCACTAGAGGAACGTGGTCGAGCATTGAGTCGGCATTGGAGTTTTCCACGTCCAATGAGGCTGCGGTGGATGCTGCAAAGCCAAAATGTGCCTCTATTTGCCATCCTCAGTGGGTAGAGAGCACGACGTGGCCCCAGCCTGAACGGGTACTTCGACTTCTTCAAAATGCCCCCTTCACTATCCCGTTTCCTGCGCGTGCCACGGTGTTCTCCGGCTTTCTCCTTGACCAAGGGCGGCGTGCGTTTTTTGGCTCTGGGGAAAACTTTATTGTGCGTCGTGGTCACGTCTTTATGGACGCATTTGACCGCTTCGCCAACGCTCCAGACAGCCCTGAAATGGTTAGCGTTCGTTTTCGAGACGCAACCAACGGCATTGAGGAAGGCCACGGTGAGGGAGTGTACCGGGAGTTCCTTGTGAGTCTGTGTACCGAGGCATTTGCCGCCGAGTACGGTATGTTTCGTCAAACCGAAGACGGTGACGTTTACCCCAACCCGTTTAGTTATGAGATGACAGGAGACGCACAGCACCTGCGTCGCTTCACATTTCTTGGTGCCATAGTGGGTCGATCACTGCGGGATGGGGTCTTGCTGGATATCCCTTTTGCGCCCCACTTCCGCAACTCTATTCTTGGCCGTAGTAACTCGATCAACAACTTAAAGAGTTTTGACAAGCAGCTGTACCGTCATATTATCTCTTTGCGCTCTCTAAGCGAGGAGGAAATTGAAAGCTTGTCACTGACCTTTACGTACACGGTAGATATATTGGGAGAGGTGCGTGAGGTGGAGCTGCTGCGTGGTGGAAGAGACATTCCAGTCACACACCGCAATTGCTTGAATTATATTCATCTTATGGCAAGCTTCAAGTTGAACCACGAGTCGGCCCGTCAAACCAAAGCTTTTCTGGAAGGCCTGGGAATGATCGTGAATCTCAGTTGGTTGAAGCTGTTTGATAGCAAGGAACTCATGAAGCTCTTTGGCGGGGACGCTGAGGGGGTCATCGATGTCGCGGACTGGAGACGGCACACAGAATACCATCACGCAGATGATGAAAAGAGTGCCCCTGTGCAATACTTCTGGCAGGTGGTGGAGTCCATGTCGATGGAGGAGCGAAAAAAGTTGCTGAAGTTTGCCACATCCATGCCTCGGCCCCCGCTGCTTGGCTTCCAGTTCCTCAGTCCCCCCTTCAAAGTACATGTCGTGTGGGGCACGTCTGAGGAACGGCTGCCGTCCGCATCGACGTGTTTCTCTACGCTAAAGCTTCCACCATACCACGACTTTGAAACCGCGCGACGAAAAATAAAGGCCGCAGTCGAAGAAACAGAAGACTTTGGGCTCAGCTAGTTTGTTTTTGCCAGATCTGGCCTGTGCAAATATATATATATATATATATATATGCACAGGAAATGGAGTTGGGATGTGCATTGGGACATGTGCTCTACAGTTTTGCCCCCTTTCTTTACTACTACTATTTCTGCCGCTGATGTTGCGTAGAACTTTTTCATGTAGTTTTTACTTTTCCGTTCTGGTTTGCTGTTTTAGTTCTCGCGCCCCTATATTTATGAAGTATGATAGCATTAAAGCGGTCCTTTTTTTTATTAGCTTCTATTTGCCTGGCTTTATTGCCAATACCCTTCATGCTCCGCTTTAATCCCCTCCAGCATCGGCGTTTCTGTGGTTCTGTGTGTTTGTGGCTGCGCTTCTTCTTTCACCCCTCCTGCCGTACTTTGCAGGTGTGCAGACGTAGTTTTTATACTATGTTTTTCCTAATTTCGTTTTTCCTTTTTTTTTTCGGTTTACTTCAGGTAGTTTTGAGCCCGCCGCACCCCTTTTTTTCCCCTCTTTGCCTCTCCGCCGGCCCCCGGAAGACGGGAGCTGGACCTCCTTCGTGGTGCAGTTACCGCGCAACCTGCAATCAGTTTCTTTTTTTTTTTGCCGCTCATTTGCTGCTGCTTCTCCTCTGCCCCACATTTTCCTCTGGCTGCGACACCCAGTTCACATCTGTGGGGGCGATGCTTCACACCTCACGACGCGCTTTGGGTTCTTTTGTCCTTAACGCACACGTTGTTCCTGACTGGTGGCAGTCATTTCATAGGGAGGAGCTGCACAGGGCGGCTCGTGCCCGCATCACGCACCTCCGCACACCCAATGGCGAGAATGGAAGCGCCAACGCTGCCCCTATCAGGTTGCCCGAAGCAAACGAATTAGTCAAGACGTACACACGGAACCACAATGCAGAGGATCTCAGTTTTATGGTGCAGTACATTCGAGAGACGCTAGATGAACCACTGAATTCCTTGCACTACCACTCCCTCTTTCGTGTTTTTAATTACACACGGGACAAAGAAAATATTGAACAGCTTCTGCAAGTTATTATAGAACGTGGGGAGGCGAACATGGAGACTTACGCTCTTGTAATTGACGCCCTGCACTGCTTGAGCCCCGTAGATGCACTCGCCCGGATGATGCGTATGATCGCTGTCACGCAAACATCATTTGAAACACTGCGCTCTGACACCGGTTGCCCTTTGTTAACCTCATTGCTACACCACGTAGCCAACATGGGTGGGTATCCATCCACGGTGGTTTTGCTTGTGGTGCTTTGGATACGCGCCTTGGGGGCTCAGCTGTGTGATTGGGACTACGTGCATGTCTTGGCTACTTTGCTTTCGCGTCCAGAGGAGTTTCCTCGGATAAGAAGCACCTTGGGTGTTTTCAGCCAGTTTCCCCGAGGCAGTGTGAGCCCAGAGGCCGTTTTTAAGCGATTGGAGGATCGTGGGGAGTTATCACCAGCCTCAAGTCCGCTAAGCACTCTCGTTGATGCGATGCGAGATTCGCTTGTACGAGCAGGCGTGAACCTTGAGGAACCCATACCGAACTGCGTCATCAATACGCGAACCGCTGGTATCGCATCCATGGTGGAATATATTGTAGCTGATATGACATATGCCGCCGTAAGCGGAAATTTTAACGGGGACGTGTTGAGTTGTTACCATGCGCTTGCATTGCTGTACAGCACCCTTCGGAATGATACTGCGGCTGTGGAAACGTTACGGTACGTTGCCTGTGAGATACGCCGCCGGGAGCGTTCTGTCGACGCTGACGGGGGACGTGCGGCACTGGCGTCGCGGGGGCAATGTGTGCATCACCACTACCTGATGGACATTGGCAGTGTTCTCAGCCGCGTCAGCATGCGAACCCTGCAGGGGGCACGAGCGGATTATGCCCATTTGGCACATAATGCGACCTCTGATGTCTCGGAGAACGACGTCGTGGCGGCCGAAAGCTTCGCGATTCTCTTTGTACGCAGCAATGAGGAAGCAGAAGAGGCACTACGACAGGCGTCGCAGAGCGTTGACTTGTCCTACCACCGAACACGACTTCCTACAAAGCTGCTATTTCGACGCTTTGTCGAGCTTTGCGCCCGTCACCCAAAGAAGAACTGTAAGTTGACACCGATCGGTTTGGAGGAGCGGCGTAAGTGGGGCAGATACCTTGACGCGCGCGATGCCTCACTTGCCCTCTTTGGTTCGGCAAAACAGGCGCGTGATTCCATGAAGCACTTGTTCTACAACGACAACAAAATGCCGGAGCTGCGTAGCCCCGCGATGATAGAGCGAGACATGAATGACACGGCAGCCCTGTTCAACTGGAAGCGAGCCCCAACCATCGCATCGCTGCGGGTGCGCTCCTCACTTCCGCATGTGGGCTGCCCAGTGGACCCTGTGCCCCGGCACCTGTGGGATCCGGAGGTGTACAACCCTTATCCACAGGTAATGCTGCAGATAAGCCCTATGGACGATGAATGCGTTACTCACGACGTGTTTCAGGACGTGTGGCGTGTTCTCATGAATCCCTCGGTCGTTGGAACCGACCAGTGGTACTTGCGTGACTCAGAAATGTATCTGTTGCTGTTGCGGTGCCTCATTCATAGGCTGGATTGGGAGGCGGCGGTTCACCTTACACTCAAGACCATGGAAAACCTGACCTACACCTACATGATGGATCATGAGGTGACGTTAATGTTCAAGGAAATCGGTGACCCTGCTGGGTGCTTGGCGTTTAAGGTGGCAACCAAACTCTTTGATGGGCGTATCCTCAAGGACGGCCAAAGCAAGCGGGACAAGTTTCACCAGGAACAGTTCGGTGAGATGTGAGGGAGTTGAAGTGGCGGAAGGTTTGGGATGGGTGGGGAGAGAGGAGGGTGAGAGGGAGAAGGATACTGATGGTTGTTGTTGTGCTCAGTGGGGCAATTTGCTCTCTTGCTGAGACAGCTCCATGCGCACATTCACTCTATAGAGGAGGGTGAACTAAGTCTCAGGTGGGGATATAGTTAACATTTCTACGCGTGTTTCCTTGTCTATCTCTGCGTCTATATACTGCCCGCTTTTTTTTCCCGTTTTTTTTTTGCAATTATTGTCTCAAGGAGACAGTTCCGGAACAAAAAAGAAAGCAAATATATATATATATATATTCCTGTATTTGCCCATTTGATTTTGCGTATACAAACACCATCGACAACCTAAACGAAAAGAAGGGAGGGGGTAAAAAGACAATGACGGCAACTGCGCTGCAGCCGCAGCACGAGCCAACATGTATTGAGATATCGCCTACGCTGAAGTCGGTGACGGTTTTCAGGGACCAGGCGCAACTGACTTACGTCGCCAACGCTGCGCTTGCGGTCGGGACGCACGTCCTCTCCTTGAAGGGAGAAAGGGGTTGGGAGAGCGTCTTGGAGAACACCCTCCAGATTCGCCTGGAGGACGCGGCGAACCAGCCGGTGGTGATGCGAGGGGTTTGTTTCAAGAGGCACATCAACAAGGAGGATGTGCGGGAGCGAGTGCGAGAGCTCGAAAAGGCACGAGATGCGGTTCAGGAACGCCTTGACGTTATTGCAGACAAAAAGGCCGTTAACGACGCGATTGAAAACGCACTGAAGCAGGTGGAGGAGAAACTCAACGCCATGGGGGAGCGCGGCCAGGGGCCAGACGCGCGTGTAAGTGTGGACCACATGGCTCAGTTTCTTTCAAAGCCGGCCTCGTGGACGAGATTGACCCGTTTTATCGCTCGCCGTAAGTTGCAGTTGGGCGAGTCTCGTCTGACGCTCTCAGGGGAGGCGAGCGAGCTTGAGAAGAAGCAACAGGAAATAGAGAAAAAGCTGCTCGATCTAAAAGGTGGCGGGCACAATGAACGGCGGGAAGTGTCAGTGGAGGCCATTATTTCTGTCCATGAACGGGATGTGAATTTAAAACTTTTTGTTAGTTTTGTCGCCATGGGCGCTTCGTGGACCCCGTTGTACGACATACGCGTGGATCAGGGACAGTCAGCAATGGACGTTACATACCACGCCCAGGTGTCTCAGAGCACCTCAATGGATTGGAACAAAGTGCAAATGAAGCTTAGCACAGCCACCCCACACTTTAGTTCAGCTCCGCCCGAGCCTGGGGCGTGGAATATCAGTTTGCGGCCGCCAGCGCCCCCAAGGGCCTTTAAACGAGCTCTTAGAGCTAAAACATGTCTTCGAAGTGTGGGGGCGATGAGTAATGAGGTGGATTCGCCAACGCCGCAAGCTGCCCAGGTGGAGCAGGCGGTTGTTTCCTGCTCATCTACATCGAGTACGTTTCAAATTGTCGGCCTGGCCACTGTGCGAAGCGACAACAAACCGGTAAAGGTTACCATTGCCACACACACATTTCCGGTGAAACTTGTGTACCATGCAGTGCCGAAAAGAGCACCGTGGACGTACCTTGTTGTTAACGCGAGGAATACAAGCCCTTACTTATTCCTTCCCGGAAAGGCAAACGTTTTTGCCAACAACACTTTTGTAAGCAACTCACGGTTGGAGCTTGTTCCTGTCGGTGCGGAATTTACGACGTCGCTTGGTACAGATGATTCTGTCAGCGTGACACGAAAACGAGTGAAGCGAATGCGGTCTACTGTCCGCACTATGCTGCGTAACCCACAAACACTTATTGAGTATGTATATGAATTTACGGTGAAAGGTTCACTGACGGCAGAGGCGCCGCTGGTGGTGAAGGACCAGTGCCCCATCTCCTCGCACGATGACATCAGGGTGAAGCTGAGTGAGCCAAGCAAGAGGATGCTGGCGGACGGAAAGACGGCGGAGGGCTATGACTGCAGTATGGATACCGAAGGCGTCGTGGAGTGGCAGTTGCAACTCCCATCCGGCGCGTTTACGCGCGTCTTCCGCTTCGCTTTCCAGGTAGAGTACAGTGAGGAAATGAATGTCGATGACCTTGACGAGGACGACCAATAAGACGGTAGGAGGGGATGGAAGGGGGGAAGGTACGGGCGGCGGTGGAGTCGAACGGTGGGTGGGTTAGGGCGATGACGGGGAAGGGAGGAGGAGAGTTCGGGATTGGGTGGAATGAAAATATTTTGTATATGCATTGGAAAAAAGGGAAACTGGGCGTGGGGTGGTTGACGGCATGAATATGTTTATTATTTATATGTATTTGTGTATATGACCACAAGTTTTTTTTTCTTATTTGCTTCTTTCCTTGCTTGCTTGGTTGATTGACCCTTTCTGACAGCAACGGGCGCAATGATTCGCCTTTTCTTTCCCACTGACCGTTCTTGGCACTCCCGTGTGCGTGTCACACACGGGTATGCGTAACCACAACAATAACAAAACAGACGTGAACGCGTCAAATATATTTGAAACCCGTTTGGGAGAAGTTGCAGTTTGCCGCTTTTTTGCGTGGCCGTGCGGGGGAGGACGGCGAAAGAGCAGCGTCGGTGACAAAAAGAATGGAAGAGTTGCAATGTGGCCTTCTTGGGTTTGCGTCCACATCCTTCCCCCTTGCAATATGGGCGGCACGGCGGACTGGTGGAGACAATAGCGGGAGGGCGTCGTCCGCCGTATTATCGCAGTTGCACCCATCGGAGCGTGCGTTGATTGAAGACGCTCTACCGCTTGGGGCAATGTGTCATGCCTTGCGCGGTGTGGCGACGGATATTGCAGTGGGCCGTACCGAAGGCTTGTATCCCTCCGCTATTGGAGCTGCCATCACAAGAATATTGGAGCACTATGAGAGTGCTGTCCAGAATGCAACCACAGCAGCTGCCGTGGCCGCACTTCGCCCCGTGTACTTCCCTGCTTTTACACTCTTGACAGAGATGGTGGATCAGCAGAGGAATACAGATGCTGTTCTTTCTACTATCCATGCGTTTGTCTTGAATCGTGAGATTCCACAGGAGTTTAGAGTCTGTCTTGGAGAGTCAGTGTGGATGGGTCTTCTCTACACCATTGCGCACTACATTGCTCATGGCGTCGTATTGCACGGTCGTAAGGACTTTTTTATCTCTGTAAGGTCCAAAGGCGGAAAAGAAGAACACACCTTGCACAGTGACCTTCTCCCGCATGGAGTTTCTATGGAGCTTGGCATGCTGATTCTTTCCGTTGGCAAAGAGCGACGTATAGTGCTCGGTGAAGCTGAGAGTCACGGCAGGGAGTATCTTGAGCAGCTAGCGCTGGGGACGCAGGATGAGATGGCAAATGCCGTTTTCAATGCAATTTATAATCCCTCGCTTTGCAATGGTGGGTTTTTAGTGGTGGACGAGTTAGAGACACGCATTGAGGCAGCTCGGGCTTTGTGGTCAAAGACACTTTGGTTAAAAGTAGGTGAACAAGCAGCCTTACACGAACATCTTATTGCTCTACGTGCAATGTTTTTGTGCCATCGAGGGGATCTCTGGCATGCCTTTGTGGAGGCTGTTTTTCCCAGCCTCGTAGACAGTGCCGTGCACAAGACCATCGTGAAGGAGGCCGCCATTGGCCGCGTTGTGGCGGACGCCTTTCTGCATGCTTTGAGCGTCACTGGTTTAGCCGAGACACCCGTTTATGAACGATTTGACATGTTTATTCTGCTTCCACTTGAAATTGGTGAGAGCAAGTTGCGTTCTATCGAGGAAACGGCGCGGACCATTCTTTGCTACATGCGAGGCCTTGGGCTTCACTACGTCGTGCCTCGTGGTCTTCACTTGGTTTTGTCGCCCAAGGCATTGGAGTACTACCAAAGGATTTTTTCATTCCATATTGCCAGACGATTTTCACTGCATGCGCTTCATGCCGTTAGACACGTCTTCTCGGAGGCTTCTGTGACGAACAGGCAACCCTCAGCTGAGCTCCGTCGCACCTTTGCTGTGATGCAACTGCTCTTATTCCTTCACACCACATTAGGCTCCCACCTGCAAGTGGATGTCATTCTGTTGCAAACCACGGAGCTGGAAAAGTCACTGGAAAAGTGCAAAAGTGTACAGGAGGCGAAAAAATGTCTGGACCGGTGCGTGTGGCACGTTGCAGAAGGCTCTTTCATCACAGAGGGTTCGGGCCCACTTTTGGTGGCGTGTGAGTCCCTTTTCCAGTGCTCCATCGCCCTCTATGTCCTCTGTACGCGCTATCGCTTGACATCGTGGGCGGTGGACGGGGCGCAGATTTCACTTGAGGTCTCTGCGGCGCTCGCCGCGTTAGAGACGCGAGTGCAGCAGGATGTAGTGGCAGCTTTTACTGGGCATCTTTCGGGTTCTGCAACACGTGCCACGGAGCGGGCCCTGTGGGCGCGGCTTGATTTTAATCGCTTCCTCTCCGCTGGTGTGCGCCTAAGAAGCACAACGGAGTTTGCACAGCCTGCCACGACGAAGTCGAGGACCGCGTCAGGTCTACGAGCAGCAGCAGCAGCAGCAGCCAAAGGGGGAAGAGGAGCAGGCGGCGGCGGAGGAGGGGCGGCTACAGGACATGGCACAACTGCAGCGCGTGGGCGTACGGATCTCCTGCCACGCGCCGCCTCCGCCACTACGAAGGCCACACGTGGGTGATGCGTGGATGCTTTCTGCCGCCCCTGCTCTGCCATGCTGTTTGACCGGTGGTGAAGCGTGAGGAGCTTGTTGTTGCGTGTAAGGAATTACCCCCGACCTTCTTTACTTTTGTTCGCGCTTTATATATATATATATATTGTTGCTGTTGCGTTGCTTCCCTCCAGCTCTTACTGGTTAGATTTGCTCTCACTTCTTATCGTTCCCCGTGGACCAATTGTTCTCCTTTCCCCGTGCCCTTCTATTTGCTTATTTTGCTTGCGCGCCCAACTGCGTCTTCCTCGTAGTGCTGAAACTGTTACCGGCGGCGGGGAAGTGACTGGCAATTGGAACTGAGGGCGCACCTCCTCCTCCTCCTCCCCCCTGCCACGTGTTACTCCGTCTGAGGATGCCGCGGATGCGGCAGGGAGGAGGCCGAGCCAAGTGGCCGGCACAGCATCCATCGTTAGTTCAAGGGGGCGTCGTGAGGCCGAGCGTGAGGCGGACGTGCTCGGCTCGCATAGAGGAGAGCAGGAGAGCGTGACCTCGACGCAGTTCCTCTCGACGGAGTTTATTCAACTTACGAGACTGCAGCAGACGTGGGAGCAAAACTTGCGGAAGCTGTACTCCTACTGCAGTACGCACGTGATGGAGTGGCCAAGCCTGAGCGTCGACTGGATTACGTGGCGTAGAACGGAGGCTGGGGAGCAGGATTACGCGCCGCAGTATCTTGCGCTTGGTGCCCAGACATTTTGTGGCCGTCAATATTATGTGCGTGTCATTGGTGTGGCGGTGACCAATGAGTCCGACGAGGTGGAGGCAGCGGACTCATCTGCGGAGAGCAGTGCCAGTGGCGGGGGGAGCGCGGCCACTGGGGACAAATGCCGCTCCACGGGCACAGAGTGTACGGGATAACTGTGTCGTGGGCCAAGCACTCCCTGTAGCGGACGTGGAGTTGAAAATACGAGCCATGCCGCAGGACGCGGAAATCATTGCTGTGCAAACAGCCTCAGGGTTTGTTGGCGTGTGCAATCTTCTGCACTGTGGCAGAGAGGAGGGCGATGATGCCCTTGTGCCTTATGCTTTGCTTTCTGGACACAAGGCAGGTGGCTTCGCCCTGAGCTGGAATGCCGTCAAAAAAGGTTATTTGGCGAGTGGCGCAAGTGATGGATTTGTGATTTGCTGGGACATGCATGAGCGACTCTCTGCCACTGCCGCTGGGAAAGAGAACGATACCAAACGGGATATACAACCGCTTCGTCGAGTGGGGACACGTACAGACGTCGTGACGGATGTCTCTTGGCATGGCTCCCAGGGCTATATCCTGCTCTCGGCGGGCATGGATGGGGCAATGCAGCTGTGGGACACGAGAGAGAAAAAATCTGGCTGTTCATGGCCCTGCGCTCACGCGGGTGGTGTTACCGCTGCCCAGCTGCCTCCCACTGGCGCCTTCCAGGTTGCCAATGCCGGTGTCGACGGTGTGCTACGCCTGTGGGACATTCGACAGTCCAAAAGGACGGAGCTTCTATCGTTGCGTTATCATACTAGGAGTATCACGGGCCTTCAGTGGGCCCCCTTTAGTGAGACAGTACTGAGCACCTTTAGCGAGGATGGGCTAGTGGTGAGTTGGGATGTGGCGGAACGATTTCTGCCGTTCCCAGACAGTGAGGATGAACTTGCTCCGCGTGAATTGGTCTTTGTGCATATTGGGCACTTGGGACGCGTCACCGATGCAAGATGGAGCAGCGGAAGTGAGGGTCAATGGCTGATGGCCCCAACGGACACTATGAACGGGCTCCATGTGTATCGTCCATTGACGAGCGTGGTGCGGGATTATGCTTTTTCTGGGTGAAATGAGATGAGCCATGAGCAAGGCGTGAAGGTGTGTGAGTGTCGGCGAAGATGATGTAAAAGAAAAAGAAAAACCGCTGTGGAAGAGCAAAAGAGTAAATAAATGTGGTGCAATGTGACATGTTGGCAGGAAATTTAGGGAGACAATGGGAGGCAACGCCAACTAACCGCAGAAGCAAGACCTCCAAACGTTACTGAACCATCCCCCTTTTCCAGGTAGTACGCATCACACACACACAGACTCACATAGATGGGGTCCTCCACAGATGCCAAGGAAGACGCTGTCGAGGATAGGCGAGGTGTGCGCCGGCGGCTTTCCAGCCCCAAACGTGGAATCGAAGAAACTGAGAAGCGACGACCACAGCGGCCTGCCTCAGCACCGCTGTCCGCGCGGGAGGTTGTGCCTCCTGTTTCTCCCTTCGAGAAGAAGGCGGTGAGTGGCCCTTTCTTTATCATCACGGAGGAAGTTGCATGGCGTAAGGAGGTGGGTGGTGCGAACTCATCGCCCTTCGCCGAGGCGGAGAGGTGCTGGGAGGAACATCGAGCAACGGGAAAAATACACCACGAGCCCCCGTGGCGACTTTGCGCAGCGGCCGAGGACAACCGCGAGCAACCGTACTCTCTACAGTGGCTAGACACCGTGGAACTACCCCCGTTGCAGGAGTTAGTTAAAAAGGTTTGCAGCGAAGGAGAAACACGGCGGTTGTGTTGAAAGACAGCTCCTTGTGCAGAGAGAAAACCTGTGGAGTGGAGGCGGATGATAATAGGAGGCGGCGTTGCGGCCGCAGCCTGACGATTAAGTCGTTGTAAAAACCAGGGTGAGGTTGCTGTGCATTTTCTTCTTCCGTGTTTTCGACGTCAGAGAAGGAATGAAAACGAATGAAAAGTAACAAGTTCGAGTGACGGTTTTTTTTTTTTTCGTTACTGGAACTCGCCCTTTTTCTTCCATCCGCCGCCTGGACTTCACAGACGCACGTGCAAAGGCGCTTGAGGCCAGTTCTCACTTCACACTTGCTCTGTACTCTTGTCACCGCCGCCTCTTTCCCCTCCCCCCAAAAAAAAAAAAGAATTGAAGACAGGAAAGGAAAAAAACAACAACAACAACATTAATAAGCGAAGAGTGAGACGAGGCCAAGATGCGGCGTGTCGTTTTTTCTGCTGCCCTTGCTGCGTTCCAAAAAGCACCACTTGTCCGTCGCTGCGCTCCTTCGGTGACCGCATCTACGGTAATGAGCCCCCTTATGGCGCTGGAGCAGCGACGCTTTGCGGCGTACGCAGCTCTTGCCGATGCCACCCGCCGCGAGTTGGACGACGAACAGCAGCGCTCTGGAAAGCCTGAAAAACCAGAGGTTCCAGCAGGCTGGAGTTTGGAGCGCAAACCCGGCGAGATGTACTTCACGATGCGTAAGACGCACGAGGACGAAGAGATTCTCATTCGCTTCCTTGGGAATGACACGGAGAACGAGGAAACCATTGCCTTCGAGTTTCTTGCATTTGTAACATCCAAGGGTAAGACCTTGATGTGCGACATGGCGTTTGAGGACGGTGGGGTCGTCATGAGGAACATCTCCTTTTTGAATGACTCAAAGCTTGCGTTGGACGAGTCGCCAGAGGCGTCGCTGAAGCGCGAGCGCTTGTACGAAGGCCCTGCGTTGGACGAACTGGACGGGGACCTTGTCGACGCCTTGACGAGCTACTTAAATGACCGGGGTTTAACGGAGGATGTATGCAAGTTTATGGAGGCGTACAGTTTCTGGGCAGAGCAAGCCGAGTACGAGGAGTGGCTGAGTGGAATCAACCGCTTTGTTTCTTGAGCTCCCAACGGTGTTATTTCTTACGTTTACTGCTTGATTCTCTCGTGTCTCTCCAATTCCGCGTCTCACGCTGCAGAGGGGACCCTCAATGGATGCATGCAGGCCCACCAGGGGGCCGGGGCTCCGCCGCACGGGTGAATGGGCGGGCATGCGTCCCCGCGACGGCGGTGGTCGATGAGGGGACCAAACGAAAAGGAGGCCGAAAAGAGGGAGAGGATGGGGTGCACATACTTCAATGCACACATATATATTTATTTATATGAATAGTGGGCTGGATGGAATGGGAGAAAAAAAAAGACTGTGAACCAGAGCAGCATGAAAGGTAGCGATCACGTCTAAACAGAAGGGTTTGCCCGCGGCGTGCAGGAAAAGTGCAAAGCGACGTGGATAAAGAAAACAAAAACCCATGAAACGGAAATGCGCGTTGCTGAAACTGCCTATTTGAAAAGAAGCAAAAAAAAAAAGAGGGACAAAAGAAAAAAGCAAAAAAAAATTATAAAGGACAGATAGATGGGCTTCAATTGCGCCAGTATTTTTATATTCTTATTAACTATTATTACCATTACTATATGCACACATTCATGTCACACGTACGTGGATAATAATACATTACCATACGTACAGGTATACTACATATCTGGATGCATAGTAATTCTACACTTTTTCGGTAGTCGCATGCGTGAATTGGCACAGCAGTGAGAATACTTCATATATGCTTTATATGTGTAACGCTTTTGCTGCCGCGTCGATTGAGGAAGAATGTAGGTGCTTGTGACTTCAGTGCATCCATTCAAAAAAAAAAAATTAAAAGGAAAGGCAATATGTGTGTAAACATGTAGTGGTTGTTGTCGTTTGGGCCATACATTTTTCTTCTTGTGGTTGAATATATATATATTTTTTTCGGGTCCATTTCTCCTCACAAGGCGAAACCAGGATTACGAAAACTGCACATATCTTATAAGTGCTCCTGTGTATATACATACATTGCGTTGTAGTTTGCAGCCATTTCAGGGGATGTCCCTTCAAGTTGAGGAATACATGGGGGCAGTTCCTCTAATGATATTTCTTAGCGACACGGATTGCACGGTGCAGGAAAAGCCGGCGCCATTGACGTACGTGCTCCCGCGAAGTTCTGTGTTAATGGCTGTGCGAAGCGAGGTCCAAGCCTTCTTTTCCTCCTACACGGTTGTGGGAGCGGACGCATCACTGCTCGTGTGGCTGACATGGAGAGGCGAGCCGGTGCCATGGCATTACCCCATAGGGGCAATCAAAGATAGCATCAACGCATTCCTGATTGCGGGAATAAGCGATACACAGCTGAGAGCTTGCCGGGCGGAGTCCGCGCAGCTCTCCCCAGCTGAGTTGTACGCCGCAGTGTTTGGTTCCCCACTCATTCTGGAGGCGCGCATTACTTCCGTGTCCGCGGAAAGGCCTTTGACGGTGCCAGTTCCTGGGCAGGAGGATGCCATTTCCCGTCGCACGGCAGATCAGGCAATTGGCGAGTTCCTCAAGCAGGTGATCAAGGGAACCTTTTCCGCCATGTACGGCAGCATCAAGGCACTTATGGATGCTCGTAGTGAAGTTATTAACGACTTACTGAACTTTGCCACGTGTACGTCAACTGGGAAACCCTTTGTACAGGCCTTGAGGGCCTACAAGGAAAGGATTGTGGGACTAAGACGATTAGCAGGGGCGCCGAAAAACGTAGCTGTTATGATTAACAATCCATTGGGTAAAAGTACCTTGCAGTTTGCGCTCTTTCGCGTTCCTCTTAAACCATATAGCGTCGGCGATGAAAAGTCGAGTCACGAGGAGTCTGAGAAACCAAGATCCAGTGTAGAAAGCAATGATACCAACTGCGGCACCGATTGCGATGCCGGCACTACGTCCGATGCTGTGGGCGTTGACGCGAGGCTGAAGGGAAAATCACTTGAAAGCCCTTTTGGAATGATCATTTGGCGAGCTCTCTTGGAGCCGTATTTCAAATGGCGAAAACTTGGAGCGGATGACGGCTCCATTTCACCGTGCGCCGAGCCCTTCCTTCGTGCCATTACTCCTTTTTACAGTGGCCTGGATGGAGATTCTTCCTTGGATGCTGTGTTTTCTTCTCCGTTGGCGGACTCACTTGTGAAAGAGTTTATTGCGGCCGGTGACGCGACTCGGGAGGCGCGGAGCATCAGCGTCACTCTCCCTGCATCGCCTCTTCAGGAGCGACGGCTTTGTCTCATGGTTCAGGGACTGCAACCGCCGCTATGCACCCCGGTAGGGTATCTTCTTGACCGTTTCGCCTCTGCTGATGGTCGGTTGTATGTGACGTTGGCGGCTCTCTGATTGAGTCTGGCTCATTTTTGCCGCCGCTTTCGGATCCGCCGCGCGGGAATTTCGGCGAGAGAAAATTGGGGGTGAGTAGAGGAGGCGAAAAGGGACTTTCTACGCACATACACTTTCTCTTTGTCTTTGGTGTCCGCCATCTGCTTCCTCCTCTTCGGTGTATTATTATGGCGTGCCATCAAGTACGTATCCTAAGCGTGTGAGTGGGAAAACGAAAAAAAAAAGCCAGAGGAGGAGGGTGTCGTTTGGTCTTATTGTGCTGCCTTGTTCATAGATGATTCTTCTTCTGCATTTCTCGCCCTCGCTCTCGCTCCCATGGTGGGTATACACGCATTTGCAATGACTTATAGCGGTGGCCCCGTGAGTCTGCTCGGCGCGAGTAATGACTGGAGTGAAGCGAGACGGGCGCACCAGCGAGGGGTTTCTTCGGGCTCTACAGAACACCGAGGATCCCTCGATCGTCGACGCGGAGCTGCTGCTGCTGCTGCAGGACCTCGCCTCCCCCACGGAGGATCCCATCTCTCTCTCGCCAGCGGGTCTCTGTCATTTACTGCAACTCCTCGTTGAGCGCACAAATGACGCTTGGCTGGAGGTCAGGAAAAAAATCGCGTTTGTGTTTGCTGACGTGGTGTCAAAAGGGCACGGTGACGTGTTGGCCGACGCTCTGATCTACGGCAAGCTGCGGCAGACAACTAGAGGCGAGGCTCGCGCCAGCCACATTGACCTCGTCGACACCGCTGATGATAACTCGGACTCTGCCATGGCGTTAAGACAGCTGAAGTATTTCATTGGAAAACTGGCGTCTGCCCACGG
Source organism: Trypanosoma conorhini (assembly GCF_003719485.1). Taxonomy (NCBI): domain Eukaryota; phylum Euglenozoa; class Kinetoplastea; order Trypanosomatida; family Trypanosomatidae; genus Trypanosoma; species Trypanosoma conorhini. The sequence continues at coordinate 2,880 of NW_021704375.1, read as the reverse complement.
GACGGTGGAGCGCTGCGTCCCTGCAGCCGACGTTTTCCGTACGTTCACGCGCGTGCCCAGTCTTTTGGAGATTATTCTATCACCCGCTGAGTTGCTGAGTGACACAACGGAAGGAAAGACGTCCGCGCAACCTGACCCTAAGCATGGTCGATTTCACGAGTCATGCGTTGGTATTCTCTGTCGTAGTGTTGCGTCATACACAACTGTCTTTTGCACCGAGACGTGGCGTTCCTTGACGACGGCCCTCTATACAAACAAAGGCCTCTCGGCCTCTTTGCTGCTGCACTATTTTAAGGACTTTGTAGCAATGCTGACGGACTGCCTATTGGGTCGAAACTTTGTCGCCAGGCTACACGCTTTGGAGCTACTTGCCGCTGTCCTTGAAGATTCCGCCTTTCTGAAGGCCCGAAGAAAGTTTGCCGAGTCTCCCGCATTACTTTGCGCTTTGCTTCCCTTGACAAACAGCCCCTCTGCACACATTCGATTTCTTGCATTTGACACTCTCAAGGTATTTATTGCGAAGGGGAACAAGCCCGCTCCTATCAGGTACATTCTTTGCGTCAATCGTGACATGCTTGCTCGGTACGTGGAAGATTACTCCACAAAGGAAGTTGCGATCAACAAGCGTCTGGAGATTGAAAAGCAAAAATTGCTGCAGAGTCTCACCGCCCTCGAACCGTTGACGCACGAAGAAGAGTTGCTGCTTGGCGTCTAGTAGTTGATGTCTGGTGTGTCTTCTGGAGAAAGAGAAGGAGGGAGAGGGAGAGAGGGAGAGAATGGGCGTGTATTGTTGTTACTGGGCTTTGCGTGGTGTCGCAGGATGCTGAAAAACCACCCGCACCGGGGCCAGAGACACAGTTATGTGTGTGGCCGAGCGCGGGCGTTGAATGCAGGATGTGTGAAGTGGGCTGTCTGCATCACGGGTTTTTATTTTTCCTTTTTTCCTCCCGCACCTTCTTCCCTCCACCGCCTTCTTTTTTTTTTTTCTTCTTGCCTCTTCTGGGCCAGCGGAGTTGCTGATTTGATTCCCCGTTCCTCGGGCGGGCGCATGAGGGCCTTGGAAAAGACGGAAGACGGAAGAGGGAAAAGAAAAGTAAGTCCAGCGGGAAAGCACAAGTGCGGCTAACGCGGCACACCAAAGAGGCGCAGGGGTGGTGGAAGGGTCATCGGCTGCGGCCTGCATCACAGCGCACCTCCTCATTCACCGTGGGCGATGGAAAACGGCGACAACGGAAACGCGAGCAAGGAAACGTCGCGTGTTCCGCCGCCACGCTGCCCAACGTTTGACCCGCAGCAGCTCAACCTCTCCGACGCGTCGCCGGTGGGCTCCGGCGCCATCTCGCAAGTGGTGCACAGCAAACTGAGCTTTCCCCCTTACACCAGCGTAGCCGTAAAGATCGTTTCGAAGGTTCAACTCCTTCAGCAGAATAAAACCAACTCGGCGATGAACGAGAAACGTGCTCTTCTAGAGATGGGTCCACATCCTTTTGTTGTTCGCCTCTTCGGGACGGCGCAGTCAACAGATGAGTTGTACTTAGTCATGGAGCACCTTCCCAATGGGGATCTTCTGGAGCACATCCGGACCTGTGTTTCACGCCATGCGCTTGGGGCACTCACTGCGGAGGACACGCCCGATGCTACTTCGCGAAGGAGGTCATCGTTGACAGATACCTCACTTTGTTGTTTAGATTTTCATGATATTCAACTCATCACGGCACAGATCGTTATTGGTCTTTCACGCGCCTTCAGAAAGGGTGTTATCCTTCGCGATCTTAAACCAGAAAACGTTGTATTTGACCACAAGTATCGTGCATGTTTGGTTGACTTTGATACTGCGGATGTGGAAGGAATGTTGCACCTCCCCAGCGCTCTCAGCGATGAGGGACTGCCTGGGGGTGTAACAGCGAATAGTAAGGGTGAAACAAGGCGTCGTCTGACTGTGTCTGCTATACAAGCGATGCGAAAAGCCTCCGCCAATTTTTGCGGTACAGCGCAATACGTGTCACCTGAAATGATTGCACATTGTCAGTGGAGTTACAGCAGTGATCTCTGGGCTTTGGGCACTATTGTGTACGAGATGCTTTACGGCGTCCACATGTTCTCTGGATGTAACCCATATCTGGTGATGAAGCAGGTGCTGTGTGGCATTCACTCCGGCAATGTTCCTTTTCCAAGTCTGGACCTCGGGCCTGAGTCCGATGCCTTTGAGCGCGTCAAGGACTTTATCTTTCGTCTTTGTCGCATAAATCCCTTGGAGCGACTAGGAGTCCATCCAGTTACCGGGCGGTTTGACGAGGAGGCGATTAGAGGACATCCTTTCTTCGGAGACTTCTCCTGGAGCTTGCTAGATGAGCATGTGCAAAGATACCGACCCCCTGTCGTTTTAACAACACCGTCAGCCGCGACGTCGTCGCCAACACCAGCTGCGCCGGGCCCACTGCATCCACAATTGCTTGACGATGGCACAACCTCGCTACAGCCACACTACCATGCTGTTCCATTGCACAGTAGTGAGTATGCGAGGTATGTATTTGAGGCCACCGCCGACGCGAACCCGTTTGAGCGATGGGCGCAGGGGACAGTGGAGAATTCATGCAGCACCGTGGAGCAGGAGCCTTCCCAGTGCAAGCTAAGTTTTCCAAGGGACGCGCCCAGTACACCGGTCGACGACGATGGGGAAGACTCGGACGAGTACTCCGACGTGATAGACGATGTTGGGGTACGGTTCGTTGGTCAGGTCCACCCAGACTTTGCGGACATTGCATAGGGGCATGCCCAATCGCGATTTGCCTTTTTGTCTTTCTTTGTCTGTTTTTTTTTTTTCTCCCCTGAGTTCGTAGCTTGGGGATACCGCGTCGGGCACATCTGCAATTCATAATG
>NW_021704374.1:16811-22978 GCF_003719485.1 Trypanosoma conorhini | reverse complement strand
GAGAAAAACAGGTGTGACCCACAACGACGGTGACGTCTACATCCCCTTTCCAATTTCTTCTGCTTTTTATTCGTTTCGTTGTTTTTTTTATTTACTTTTCCTGTCTTTTTTGCTTCTTTTTTTTTTTTGCCCTTGCCTCTCTCTCTTTCCTCGCCGTTGCCTTTGCACTTGTCCACTTCGTTAATCCTCCTTTGGCTCCCCCTCGATTTCTTTTTGTTGTTGTTGTTTTTATTGCTCTTCGCTTCTCTTTTCTTTTCGTTTTGTTTCCGTTTTTGGGGCCGCTGCCGCACCTCGCCTCTTTGCGGGTGGTGTGTGGGGGTTCTATGTGCATCGCGCGCGTGCGCCGCGGCGCCCCCCCCCCCCTCCCTTCAGCTCTGCAGGTGGGGGTACTGCTCCTGCGGCTCGCCGCGGAGGGCGCGGCGGACGGGGTCGAAGAAGGGGTGCTGCATCGCGTCGGCGGCGAGGATGCGCTCCTGGTGGTCCATCTTCAGCATCTTGTCGAGCAGGTCGAGCGCCTGCGCGTCGCACCACGCGGCACAGCGGGGGTTGACGAAGGAGTGCCACGGCCGCTTCGTGCACTTCCGCACCCCCCCGCGCGCCAGCTGGTGCCGCGGCAGGTGAATGCCGTACTTGCGCGTGTAGCGCAGAAGGTCATCCGTGCCGAGCACGTCTATGATCTGGAAGAGCTGGTCCTCGTTGTTCTCGCCGCGGAAAAAGGGAAAGGTGCGGAAGAGCATCTCGGCCAGGATGCAGCCCACGCCCCAGATGTCCAGCGAGTAGTCGTAGAGGCGGAGACCAACGAGCAGCTCCGGCCCCTTGAAGTGTCGCGTGCCAACGCAGAGGTTGTAGACCTGGCCGTGGATGTAGTACTCGCCTAGCCCCCAGTCCGCGATGCGCAGCTTGCGCCGGCTGTGGTCGATGATAATGTTCTGCGGCTTAATGTCGCGGTGGAAGATGCCGCGGCTGTGCGCAAAGTGCAGGCAGCGCAGCACCTCGTACAGGTAGTAGCGCATGTCAAAGTTGCTGAGCCTACCGGAGGCCATCAGGCTGCGGAAGTTCTCGGCGGGCTCGACGTTCTCCGTCACGAGCGCCGGGGTCCCGCCGGGCGGGATCGAGACGACGTCCAGCAGCCGCAGCACATTCGGCCCACCGCAGAGGTTCTGCAGAATCGTAATCTCGCGGTGTATCTTCTTCAGTCGCACCGGCTTGAGAATCTTCAGGACGCAGAGCTCGCCGTTGTGGCAGTTGCGGCTGCGAAACACCTCCGAGTACTTCCCACGGCCAATTTTTTGTATCAACTCGTAGGGCTCCCCGCTGCTGTACTCAATCTTCGCCCGCTCGTAGTCCCAGTAGGCGGGCGGCATGCTGCTATTGACGAACCAAAACGGATGCACAAACTTCCGCTCCCCGTGATGCCCGCTGTCACTCGCGGAGAGGGCGTTGTTGGAGCCAGCAGCTCCCTGCTCGGCGCCGCGGTCGGCGTCCCTCGCTGTGGTCTCCGGCACTTCAAGGGGGTGCCTGCCCTCCGGCCGCCGCCCCGCCTCCCGCGCCTGCCCGCCTGCTGTGCCACGTCGGCTGCTGGAAACCGAGTCCGCCATGGCGGCTGGTGCCCCTGCTTCCCTGATTGCAGGTGTATATATATATTATATATTGCCACGATTGCCGTATTATTGCGGCTTTCTTGTCCTCCCTCGCCCGCTCGCTCTCCCTTTCACTGTGCGTGCGTGCGTGCGTGCGTGCGTGTGGGAGTGAGAAAGAAAGAGAGGTGCGGTGGGTTTCCTACTCCTTTTGTTTTTTTTGTATGTGTGAATATGCGCGCTGGAAGACCGCAGCAGACGCGTGCTTCGACACGCGCACTCCACGCAGGCGCGCAGTGCGTCAAACTCACGCGCAGCAAACAAGCGCGAGGGCGCTAGAAAAAGAAGGGAGAGAGAGAGAGAGAGAGCGCGGCAAGCAAACAAAAAAAAACAGCAAATGACTATAATAATACTAGAGGCAGCGTGTGGCAGGCGCAGGACGCCTCACGCACGCAACTGTGTGCAGGACCCACCTTCCCGCGTCAACCGGCCTCTTCGCTCTATCTCCCTCTATGTACGCATGTGCACACGTCGACGCAACCGCGCTGAGAACACGAGCAACTACTACTCCCCACCGCACGCCACCGCAGCCCACTCAGCCCATGCCTGCTGCTCGTAATGGCAGAAAAGAGCAAGAAAAAAAATAGTAATAACACTGGTAGAGCGCCTACACGCCTCAATACAAGCAGGTCAGTGCATCTCATGTATGAGAGGCAGGCGAGATCAAGGCGTGTAATGAGATGGGGATACAACTATAACGGCGGCATCGAGGCCATGTCAGCGTCACCGCGGCTGCGTCGCCCAGGCGTGGTTCACCTGCGTCACCGCCGTCAGCTCGTCAAAGTCGTCCGCCTCATCCTCGTCCTCGTCGTCCTCGTCGTCCTCGTCCTCGTCGTGCCGGCCGAGACCGCCCATGACTTCTGCTGTGTGGGGGGCCCACCCGCCGCCGTACGGACTCGCAGCGATGTCAGGCAGAAGCGAATCCCCCGCAACTTCGGGGTCGCCTTCCACGTCACGGACGTCCAACTTCTGCAGCCGCTCAATCTGCCGCTCAATGTCGCGCATCAACACCGACTTGCGTGCCGTCGATGCCGGCGCGGCGGCGGTGGTGGCGCCGCGTACCGGGGTGACGGTGCCTCTCGCATCACCCTGCAGCACCGACGTGGACGGGGACGCGTACGACGCACGCGCCGTGTCCGGTGTGCCTCCTTGCGTCACCGCAGTCACGGACGCCGAACCCTCGCGCGACTGCGCGTCTCGGTCTTCCGGCGTCAGCCACTGGCCCTGGCGCTGGAGGTAAAAGGCAATCGGCTGCAGCAGCGGAATAAGATTGCCGGCGTGCAGCGCCACCTCGTCCGCCCGCGGCAGTGGCGCGGGGGGCGACGGGGTGGTTCTACCTTCGCCGCCGCCGCCGCCGCCGCCGCCGCCCGCGCCACGCACCTCATCGTCGTCGAAGTAGATGAGCAGCGGCAGCTTCACGGCATCCGCGCCGTAGGCGTCAAACCACTGAATGAACTGCGAGAGCGCGTGTACGACGCCCGGCATGATGTTTGCGATGGCATCGTGCAGCAGCCACCGCCGCGCCTTGGCGGCCTGTGGGGTGACGGCAAACACTCTTTTCAAGCGCTTGCCGTGCGTCACGGCCCGGCGCCGCGTGTACTGCAGGGCCTCCCTTGTGAGTTGCGGGTACGGGATGTAAAAGTAAAACAAATCCTCCTCCTGTAGCTCGTTGATGGACCAGGCGCGTGTATTTACGCCCAACAGACCGAGACTTGAGACCTGCTGCTGCCGCCGCCGCTGCGGCTGCGGCGCAGATTGTGGCTGTAACCGCGGCGGAGGCACAGCGGCATCCTGCGCCTCCTGCAGGATCTTCGCTATGGTGCGCTGGGCCTCGCGCCGGCCTTGGCGCCGCACCATGCCCTTCTCCGCAGTCGCCTGGTACACGGCGGTGCGGCTCAGCAGCGAGGTCGGGTGCGGGGTGTAAAACTGTGCGAGGTCGCAGAAGAGGCGCAGGCCGCGGTGGAACCGGAGAAAGAGCCGCGCCTCCTCCGCGGTCAGCTCGGCCGCCGGGCCGTCAGGCACATCCCGGACACACTCGCCCACGGAGCCTGCGCCGTTCGCTCCTGCAGGGGAGACGTGACGCCCGCGTCCCCGCAGGGGGCGGTCTCGTCGGGAAGGAAAAAGAAACGACTTCGCCATCGGTGGCTGCGGCCCCGCGGCCTCCTCACGCGTGGCGCCTCCGCTCGCGTCCAACATGTAAGTTTCGTAGTAGCGGGGGGCTTTGCCCGCGACGGGGGCAAGCGCCTCACGCAGGCCATCGTCATCGGCTGTGCAGCGCAGCGCGGCGGCGAACTGCGTGGCGGCGGCCGCGTCCTCGGTGGCAAACTTGAAGGTGTAGTGGATGGCGTAGCTAAGCACAATGAAGGTGAGCCGCTGCAGCCGCTGCCGTTCTGAGGCCGCGAGCGAGGCAGGCAGCACACCCTCCTCCTCCTCCTCCTCCCCCCGCCACCTCGCCGCCTCGGCTTCCCTGCTGAGGTCGTCCGCTGCATCCGCGCTGCCGGCACCGGCCTCGGCAACCCCCGCCGCGTCCTGCGCGCGGGACGCCGGGGCGGGGGAAACCCGCTGCAGCTCCCCGCGGTTCCACCGCGACTCCTGGGCGGTGAAGAGGCTGTGCACGGCGGCCCGCGAGGGGCGGTCCGGCGTGTCCCACGCGACGGCCCCCAGCGTGTTGAGCCGCCTGCCGGTGACGTCCACAATCGCCGACACGCCGCCGCCCCCTTGCGCGGCAAAGTACGAGAGAGAGACGAGATTGAGGTTAGAGATGAGCGCCGAGCGCGTCTGCTGCGCCTCCAGGTGGTGGTGGCAGAACTCGGCGGCGAGCAGCTGGCGCGCCCGCGGGTCCTGTGCGAGGCACAGCCCCACCAGAATCGCCAACTCCACCGCCAGCATCAGCGCCGCCTCGTCCACGCCGCCGCCCTCGCGCCCGGTGGGAGTGTCACTACCGCGGCCACGCCCAGCACCATGCAACGCGTCATCGCCGCCGTGCCCTGCGCCAACAAACGTCGCCAATCGCACACTCGTCTTCAGCAGCCGTGAGGAGGAGGGAAGATGCTGCACGAGGAAAAAGGCCGCATTGCGGTAGTAAGGGGCGTGCTGCACAAGCAAGCGTAGGCAGCGCGCGGAGAGGCAGGCGACCGTCGTCCCTGCAACAAAAGCTTCAGCTGCACTTGGGCCTCCGGCGCGGCTCTGCTGTCGCTCCTGCAGTGGGCGGTAGCTCTGCTCCAGCTGGCGGGGTTGGCTCTCCCCCGCGTGGCTCCTGCCTGAGGGGGCCTTCGTCTTGCGGCTGCCGCCGGACGGGGCGGCGGCGCTGGCGGTGGCGTCGCCGATAAGTGCCGCCAACGCACGGTCCGCAAACAACGCCAGCAGCAACTCGCAGACGGAGGCGTCGTCACATTCGTCACCTCTTGCATCCAGGCAGGAGGCGTCATCCACGGCGCTGTCGCCCGCATCCGTCAGGATGAGGGTTTCAAGGAGGCACAGCGTGGCACACAGGGCGTCATGGTGGCCTTCACGCCTGAGCTGCGTGGAGCAGAGTGCCGTTAACTCTTTTCTTAACCCGAGAGACGCCCACTGCGCGGGTGTGCAGTGGCGGAGGACGACGTGCATGGTTTCTATGCACAAGGCACGTAAGTCGCCACTTGAGTCCGTCTCGCCAATTCGCAGCAGGACATCAAAGACCTCGTCGCCGGCGAGGCGCGCGTAGTGCGTGTTGGCGAGCTCCCGCAGACACGCCGCGAGGTGAAGCCGCAGCGACAGGCACAACTCTGGCAGCGTCGCGGCGGCCGCCTCCACCTCAGTGAAAGTTGTGTTGTGCGACGACCACGTCTCCTGCGCCGGCGGAGCATCCTTCGTGGCGTTGCCGACGGACGCGTGCGTTGCCGCGGTGGCGGTGTACGCCTCGGTGGAGGTCAGCGCCGCCAGGAGGAGGCCGAACGGCCCCGGGCTGCTGAGGACATCACGCACGTGGGAGTCGGCGGCCCGCGCCGCGCCGCCACCGTCGCGCAGGAGCATAACGAATAGCAACCGCGCCGCCGCCAGGCGCACCGTCACTGGGAAGTCGTCGCACAACAAGTCCGAGACGATGCCGACGGCGCCAAGGCGGTGGAGGAGGTCCGTGCAGGTCGCGGAGAGCTCCAGCGCCTCCAGCGCAGCCGAGGCGTCCGGCCGCAGCTGCCCAAACTCTTCGGACGAGGCGCAGCACGCGAGCACCACCATCTGCAGCAGCTGCAGGGCGCCGTGGAAGAGGCGGCAGACGGCGTCCCCGTCGGTCATCATGTGCGGCGCCTGCAGAATCGACAGCACCGTCGCCAGCAGCTCCGGCCTAATCTCAAACACGACACGGCGCAACGCCAGCAGGCTCCGCTGCTGCGGGTTAGCCGCGGGCGTGCGCCGCGCTTCGTTCGCCACCGCCCGCTCCTGCCGTTCACTGCAGGGAACGCCGCCGCCGCCGCCGCCGCCGCCGCCGCCGCCCGGCAGGCCCGCGGCGTAGTGCGCGACAACCCCCCGCAGCAGCTCCATAAACCCGGCGCC
>NW_021704374.1:0-16786 GCF_003719485.1 Trypanosoma conorhini | reverse complement strand
GGTCGCGGAGAGCTCCAGCGCCTCCAGCGCAGCCGAGGCGTCCGGCCGCAGCTGCCCAAACTCTTCGGACGAGGCGCAGCACGCGAGCACCACCATCTGCAGCAGCTGCAGGGCGCCGTGGAAGAGGCGGCAGACGGCGTCCCCGTCGGTCATCATGTGCGGCGCCTGCAGAATCGACAGCACCGTCGCCAGCAGCTCCGGCCTAATCTCAAACACGACACGGCGCAACGCCAGCAGGCTCCGCTGCTGCGGGTTAGCCGCGGGCGTGCGCCGCGCTTCGTTCGCCACCGCCCGCTCCTGCCGTTCACTGCAGGGAACGCCGCCGCCGCCGCCGCCGCCGCCGCCGCCGCCCGGCAGGCCCGCGGCGTAGTGCGCGACAACCCCCCGCAGCAGCTCCATAAACCCGGCGCCGTCCTCAGGCGTGACAAACGGCGCCACGCCCACGCCCGCGCCCGCGCCGCCGTCTGCGGGAGACGCGGACGGCGCAAAGGCGCCCCCGTTCAGGCAGGACGCAAGCTGCAGCAGCGCCTCGCCGCTCACAGCCACCGCCTCCGCCTCCTCCGCCGTCAGCACCGCCGGCGACGACATCCTCCGTCACGCAAACAGCGTCGTTTCGGCGTCGACGACGGCGACGCGCGCGGGTCCACGGGGAAGCGCCAAAAAGGCAAAAAAAAAACAGAAACAGAAACAAATGCTACAAAACACGTCTTTTTCCCTCCTTCTTTCTCTCTCTCTGTGTGTGTGTGCTCTTGTAGTTGCGATAAGTAAACTGCAGCGGCTGGCCCCAGCGGCACCCGCCACTTGGTGCTCGACTCCCTGCACCGCGGCGGTGGCAGAGGGAGGCGAAGAAGAAGCAGGCACAAAGAAAACAGACAGATACGGGAGTGAGACAACCAACAGAAGCCGACAGTGAACGATGGGGAGGCACGCAAAGCCCAGGCAAACAGCAGCGCAGCGAAGGACGGTCGTCGCACGGCTATTCGCAACTGCAGCCGACGCCTCGCAATACGCGCCTCGGCAAGGCGGAGGCAAAGGCAAAAACACATAAAAACAAACAAGACGTCCTCACACATCGATCTACCTCTCTCACTCGTCCGTTCTCTCCTCTTCCCTCTCGTCCACTCGTTGTGTCACATATTATATATATATATATATATATATATATCCTGCTAACTGTCTTTCTCCTTCTTCTCCGCCTCTTCCTTTTCATCGCTCTTTTTACCATCCTTTTTCTTGTCTGTCTTTGTTTCCTGCCGCTTCCTCATGTTCTCCGCCACCAGGGCGTCGAACTTGCCGCCCGCCTTATCGAAGAGTGCCGTGACGAGGCGATCGTACTTGTCCAGGGCCGCGAGGGCGTCTTGGTAGAGCGTCGTGGTGGGCTTCTCGCCGCCGACGGAGGAGGAGGGCGCGCCGTCCCCGCCTTCCGCCTTCTGCGCCTTCTCCGCCTCCTCCTGCTGCCGCCGCTTGCTCGCCACATTCGCGTCCTGCTCGTCAAAGACGACGACGCACTGGTGCTGCTGGTCCACGATGCCGGCGAGCTTCTTGTCGAGGATAAGCTGGGAGACCTGCGACTCCACCGTCTCCACGTCGAGCCGCAGCAGCGAGGCGAGGTAGGAGATCTGCACCCGGCTGTACGGCTCCAACAGCTTTAGCAGGTGCCGCTCCAGCAGGCTGTTGTACATCTCGGTGAGTCGTCGCTGCAGGATCTCGTCGGCGAGGAAGGCCGAGTCCTTATTCTCGCGCATGATGCGGTTGAAGAGGTGGGTGTCCTGCCTGTTGTACGCCTCGGCGACCCCCCGCAGCGCATCCATGTCCTGGCCTCGGTACTCCAGCACGTTTTTAGAGGAGAGCAGCGCGGAGAGCTCGTCTGGGCTGTCGGCGGCAATCTTCGCGAGGACCATGTAGTGCAGCGCCTTGCGTGCCTGGCGGGCCTGGTCGCCAAGCTGGTGGAACCCCTCAAAGGCCTCGTAAAGGTAGGAGAAGGCCGTCTTGGCGTCGTGCTCCTCCGCGTGCAGCACGCCGCTCTGCAGGTCAATCTCCGCCTGGGCCAGCGGTGGGCAGTAGATGCTGTTGGCGTTCGTCCGCGCCGCGACAAGGGCGGCGCGTGCCTTGCCGATGTGCTGAATGGAGTAATAAATGCGGCTCTCCAGCAGGTGGATGTCAAGCAGCAGCGCCCGGTCGTCCAGTCGGCGCACCTCCCGCAACAGGGCCTGCAGCGTGGCGAGCGCCTCCTGCCGCTCATTCCGGGCAAACTGCACCTCCGCCAGCCGGTGCTGCAGCCGTTGCCGCAGGAACGTCCGCTTCTCCTGCCGCGCCCACGCAATCATGTCATGGCAGACCTCCATCTGTCGATCCAGGGAGGCGCCGCTGCTGAGGATGAGGTCAAACAACTTCCGCACCATGCGCGTCGTCTTGGCCTTTGGCAGCAGTGCGAAGAAGGGGCGGATGACGCAGAGAAGGTGCACCAGGGCGTCCACCTGCCGCTCGAGGCTAAGGATGTCCGCCAGGCGGTACACCGAACGCTCCTTCACGCGTATCCCCTCCGCATCGTCGGCGGCCACGTCGGTGTTGACGACGCCCTCCAGCACGTGACGCGCCTCGGCACGCTTGCCGTCGGCGAGGAGGTCCTCGGCGTTTTCTAAGAGCTGCTCCAACGGGCTACCCACCGCCTCGGTTGTGGGCGCTAATGCTGCGGCAACGGCGGCAGCCATGAGAGGCTCGTTTTTTTTTTTTGCCGCTTGTTGTTGTTTTTTTTGTTTGTTTTCTGTTCTCGGTGTATTCCTTCTTTGTTTGTCTGATGCTGCTGTGGTTGCTATACGCCGCTCTGCTGACTTTTTGCTCTCCTTTTTATTTTTTATTATTCTGTTGTTATTATTATTATTTTTTGTTTCTCTGGGCGCAGCAGCGACGAGGCGATGGAGCGGCGCAGCGTGGCAGTTGTTCTCGTTTTTGTTTCGTTTGTTGGTTGTTGTTGTTGTACGCAGGCGGCAAAGCGCCAAGAGAGAGAGAGAGAGAGAGAGAGAGAAGTTACGAGACGGCGCAGCGTTGTAGTGCGCGCGCGAGAGAGCAGCAGGCGACCGATGCACGCAAGCACGCACACACAGAGAGAGAGAAATATGTATGTAATAATTATTTGCGTGCAGGGCGGGAGAGAAGCAAAAATGGCATAATAGTGAGCGGGCGCGGCATGTGTGTGTGTGCATGCGTGAGGTATTGAATCAGCCCACGGAGCAGCAATGTGGGGCATGCACACACACACACACACATGACCGCCCCCCCCCCCCCAATCGCCCGCGGCTTCTTTGCTTGTAGTCCGTCTTGGCTGTTGTCTGTGAGGCGACCTGAGGCCCACCCACACACACACACACCCCTCGCTCTCACAACCCGTGCGTCCTGCACTGAAGCACACGCGCTCACTCCCGACGCTGGCGCTTCAGCGCAGTCGTCCCGTCGCCGTGCGTCAGCCCGCAGCCGTCGTTGGTGGCACCCGACGCCAAGTACGGCGCCTGCCGCGGAGGGTGCACCGGCGGCAGCACTGGCGCGTCCGCCTCCCGGTCGTAGCACATGTCCGCGTCGTAGCCGGAGAGATCCCCGCAGGCCAGGAAGGGCACAATGACGTTCTCCACCATAAAGGCCTCGTACTCCGCCTGAGTTTGGTCCACCGCCTGCTGCGTCTCACTCTGCTGCGACGCGAGCGCCGGCGGCGGTGGGGCGGCGGGCGTAAAGCACCGTGTGGTCGTCGTGAGGGGGCGGTCGAAGGAGGGGCGGTAGGCGGCGGGCGGCTGGTAGTCCTGGCAGACCATGAACGCCTCCATCGAGGCGTTGCGCGAGGACTTGGGCTTGGCGATCGTGACGTGCCGAAAAAAGACCTCCGACTTGGCCACCAGAAAAGGCGTGTTGGGGCCACGAAACATTTTGGTGACAAACGTCCCCCCGCGACGCAGCACAAACGTCGTGATATTCAGCGCCGCCAGCAGTAAGTGGTGCTGCAGGTACTCGTCCAACTCGTGCATCCCCGTCACGTCCGGGGCTCCGTCGCAGACGACAAGGTCCGCCTTCTTCTCACGGCCGCGCGCCGTGCCGCCGTCCTCCTCCGCCGCCGCCGCCGCCGCCGCGCCCGCGCCTGCGTCTGCGGCTTCCTTCTCCGCACGTTCGGCGCCGGCGGAGACCGCGTCGTCGTTGTCGTTGAGAAGCCGGATAATTTCCCGCGCGGTGGCCTCGCTCGTGATGTCGCCCTGCAGCAGCTGCACCCCCTCAATCGGCATCATCTCCTGCAGGTCAACGGCGACGATGCGGGCGGCGCCCGTGGACGGCTGCCCGGGCGCCCCCCGCACCTCCTCGCGCAGGTGTCGCGCCAGCACCTGCGACCAGCTCCCCGGCGCCGCACACAAATCCACAACGCCGGTGCGGATGCTGCCCCGCTGCAGAATGTCAAACTCCTCGTGCAGCTGCAGCAGCTTGTACGCACTCCTCGCCCGGTAGCCCTCCTCCTTTGCCTTGCGGTAGTAAATGTCCCGCTTGTCCTTCGAGGCACGGCCCATTTCCGCGCTGTCTCCTACCCCCTGCGATACGCCCCCGCAAGCGCAGCGAGAGAGAAAAAAGCAAAAAAAAAAAGCTCCTGGAAGTTTAACAAAGCGGTGTCCAGCCTCCGCTTGAAGGCGCCTCCCTTTCACCTCTCCCTTTTTCACCCGCCCCCTCTTTCCTTATCTCTCTCTCTCTCTCTTGTTGCTCGCATCGAGTAATAAGTAACGCGGAAAGAGGAAAAGAGAAAAACATGAATAGCGGTGAAAACTCGACTCGGTGTTTTGTGCCCCCGTTGAAGCTGTCCTCGTCCCGCTCCCTTCTTTTTTTTTTTACGGAGTCGGCGTGACCGTGCATGCAAGTAAGTTTTTTTTCTTTTTTTCCTCCTCTCTCCGTGCGTGTGTTTATGTTTGTTTGTGTGTGTGTGTGTTGCGTAGAGCCAACGACGTTCCACCCACCCCCCCTCCCCCCAACACACGCACCCCACGCCGCGGAGTTGGAAGCAGCTGTGCACTCCGGCCCCAAGCCCGCCTCCTCTTTCGCTGCGCATTCCTCTGCCGCTGTGGAATCCTCTTCCTCCTCCTCCTCTCGCGCGTTTGCTCTCGCCCCCCACTCCCACCCCACCCCACTCCCCTCCTCCGCAATTCATTTCGTTTTCTTCCTTTTTATTGTTTGCGTCTTCCATTCGTTTAAAGCACGCGCTTCTGGTGGTGCTTTGCCACCTCCTGGCGCACGCGATCCTCGTACTCCTTTCGGTCCCGCATGTACACCTTGTACGGCTCCTCCTGCGCCGGGTCCTTGATGTTGGGGTTGTCCAGCAGCTCCTGGATGGCGAGCAGGATCTGCTTGATGGTGATGCTGGGCCGCCAGTCCTTCTCCTCGTTCAGGATGGAGAGGCAGACGGTGCCGCTCGGGTACACGTTGGGGTGAAACAGCACCGGGGTGAAGACGCACTTGGGCGGCCGCGTGGGGTAGTCCTCCGTGAAGTGCAGCAGGAGCCGGAACTCGCCGCCCTCGAATGGGGTGCCGGGCTTGCCAGGAATCCCCGCCTCCCACTCGAGGAGGTCCAAGCCGCCGCCGCCCGCACCCGCACCCGCGGGCGCGTCGGTGGTGCTCGTGTTCGCGGGGGCCGAGCCGCCCGCCGTCGCGGCGGTCGACGGCGCGGACGCCGACGACTGCGAGGCCTCGCGTGGGCGCGCCCAGAAGCCAAACGGGCGGTCCTTACGCCACGCCTTCCGCTCCTCCCGCAGGCGAGCCTGCGCCAGCGACAGTCCCGACATGTCCTCCACACAAACACACGCACACGCGCACGCGCACGCCCTCCCTCTCTTCCTCCTCCTGCTGCTCCCTCCCCGCCTTTTTCTTGTCTTTTGCCTTTTTTGTGTCGCTCCTCGCGCTGACGCCGCCCACGCAGTCCCCTCCGCCGCGCAGGTTGCTTTTGCACTTGCAGCCGCCACGTGCTGGGGACCCGAGCGCAGCAAAATACAAGAAGAGATAGAAAAAAAAATGATAATAATAAAACGACAGCGGAAGGGAGTTTCAGTGAGAACTGTCGCGATTCCAGCCAAATCACCCGCGGCCGCCGCCAGGGCCCCGCCGGCTGTTGCCACTCACGCAGCAGCTCTTGTAAATGCATGGGCGCAGCACACGCACACACGCAACGACAATATGTCCCTCCACGGCGTCTCCACCCGCCCACCCCCTCCAACAAATGTCACAGACAGACACGGGGAGTGAACTTTCCACCACCCACCATCGCGGCCAACGAGCGACGAAGTTGACACGTTCCCTTTCCTCTTTATTCTTCGATTGTTTTCCTTTTCTTTTTGTTTTTGTTTTTGTTTTTGTTTCTTTTCCTCTGTGTATGCGTGTGTTTTTGTGTGCTTCACCTCATTGGCATCCCGCAAAAGTGTCTCCGAGACGTTTCTCTCACGCAATCACCTTCACACAGCCAAGCGGCGGCACCACCTGCACAAACGGATACGCGTGAATTCGCTTGGAGGCGTTGTCGAGGTGCCGGTTCATGCGCAGTGTGCCCTGCACAAGCACCGTGCTGCCGAGATGCACCTGCTCCTTCAGCAGTGCGGCGGGGAAGTTATCGCCCATGCAGCGCACGACGATCAGCTCCGTCTCGGTCGCCGGCGACGAGGCCGCGTCCGCGCCCCCTGCGCCAGCAGCCGGCCCCTCCTCGCCAACCTCAAGCACGTACTGCGTCACCGCCGTCGTGCCAAGGAATCCGTGCTGCACATCCGCGATACGACCGAGCAGCACCGCGTTACTGCTGGCGCGCAGGTGCACCTGAAGTGCCTGCTGCTCCACGGCTGCCGGGGGGACGGCCTTCTGCAACGCCTCCGGCAGCGATGCCGCCTTCACCGCGTCGTGGATGGTTTCCGCACGGCCGCCGCCGGCGGCGTCATCGTTGCCGGAGGCATCCGTCTTGGCCTGGCCGGCACCACCGCCAGCGCCTCCGTCCTCAGCGTCCAGGCTCGGCGGAAGGGCGTGCAGCGCCGACCTCCGCTCGGTCGCGTATAGCGTGCGCAGCTGCTCCTCCGTGAGCTCCTGCCCCTCGTGCCCCGACTCCACGTGGTCAAGGAGAGCGTCCAGCAGCCGAAACGACGGAACAGCCGTCGCATCGCACGCCTCCGCCCTCCTTCGCTGCTGCTCTGCACAAAGGGGGCAGACGAAGCGGCGCAGCGACGCCGATCGCGCTAAACTCGGGCGTGAGGCACGCAGTCGTTTCTTTAACTCCTCCTCCTCAGCAGCAGAAGCAGGAGCAGCCGCAGTGTTGGTGCCAACGGTAGTCGTGGCCGCCGTTGGCTGCGACTCTCGCGCCACCTGCAACTGTGCCGCAAGCTCCTCCTGTGGGATGAAAGGATTGACGGGCTCCTTTTCAAGTTCCTGCAGAACCGCATTGGGGGAATCGCCAAAGGGATTCGGGTACTTCTTCACGAGTTCCTTTATCGGCAGGTTGTGCCCTGCCGCAGGGCTCCGCGAGGCGGCCATGGAGCCGCCGGACAGCATGCCCGGTTTCTTGATGCCTGGGGCGGCGCCCTCCGGGGTGGCGCGTGCCGTGGGCTTCGCATTCGCCTCCATTTCCTTCCGTCGGTCGGCGGTGCCCTCCACGACGGTGTGAAAGGGAACAAAGGCGTTGGGTTCGTTTTGCCCGGGGAGGTCGTCGCGCTGGGCGGCGACGGCGTCCCAAACCTCCTGCAGGAGCTCGTCCACAAGCTCCTCGCTTGGCAGCGTCAACGTCGCCTTGTTGTACGGCACCTTCACCGCGCTGATGCCCACGCCTGCCGCTGCGGCGTCCGTGCCCGGTTTCTGCTTCGCAGCGGACGCCGCCGCAGCCGCCGTCGCCGCCGTCGTCGTCGTGGCGGGCGGCGGGCCCGCCGCTGCTCGGCCCGTGGAGGCGGCGGAACTCACGACTGTCGCTGCGGCCTCTTCAATGACTTCGCCCTCGCCCGCCCCCGCCGCCACCGCCGCCTTCAGCTCCGCTGGGTGCTTCAACTTGACGTGCTGCTCCGCGGAGAACTCCAGGCGAAACGCCTTCCCGCAGGCGGTGCAGTGAAACCGCATCGTCGGATCAGGCGGCGAGCGCCGCACCAGCGTGGCGGTGCTTAGCCCGCCCCTGCCTGGCGTGCCGCGCGCCGCCGCCGCCGCCGCCGCCGAGGGCGTAGACACCGCCGTGGGCTTCCTTGCGACGACTGTCGCCACTGTGGTGGTGGCGGCGGCAGCGGCGGTGTCGCAAATGACAAGTTGCCGGGTGCCGGTGGTGTGGAGCGGCGGGGGCAGGTGCGTGGGCTCGTACGCCAACGTCATCCCACGCATCCGCGCCAGCTGCGCGGCCGGCAGCAGCACCTCCGGCACGGCAGGCGGCTCCCCGCTTGGGCTCAACTGCGGAGGCACGTTTAGCAGCACGCCGTGCTTCTTGTGCGCCTCCGCCAGCAGCAGAAAGTGCACGTCGGCCTCGTCGAGGAGAAAGACCTCGTGGAACTGCAGCTCGCGCGGCTCACCCGCGGGGGCGCAAGCGCCCGCATGCGTGACGTGGCTGGAGTCACCGGCGGCAAGGGAAGACGTGCTACAGGCAGAGGAGGAAGAGGGGGAGGCTGAGAGGGGCGCCGGCGCCGCGGAGCCCACGCAGCGCAGCAGGCGGGTGCCGCCGTGGAGCGTCGCCAACGCATGTGAAGAAGGCGCCGTCGGCAACGGCGCACGCGCCACCCGGCGCCAGCACTTCAACGCCGCACCCGTCAAAGTGCCCGTTGCGCGGCAGTCACCGCAGGCGGGACACGCCCGACGACCACCGCGGTGGGTGAACCGCCTCATGGGGCTCCGCTGCGTGAAACAAACGGACCCGCACACACACACACACACGCAGGGATCAAAATGTCGTCCGGGGAACCCAACGAAGGGCGTCCGGTTCTTCTTCCTTCCTTTCCTTTTCTCCTTTTCGTTCTCGCTTCTTCCGTCGTAGACCCGTGAGAAGGAAAGAGGGAAAAAAGTGCAGCAACCAAAAGTTGACTGGAGCCGCCGCCCCCCCCTCCGCCAGGCTTTTTTTTTGTTTTTTTTTTTTCGTTTCTACAGCACCGCACTTAGTCAAAGGAGGAGAGAGAGCACGTGCAAATCCACAGACAAAACCCGCGCGACCCAACCCCACCGCCAACTGCCTCACATCCACCAGTCACAATTACATACACACACACACACACGCACAAAGGCACAGGCACCTGGTCCATCTGCCGGCGCCTATTCGCTATGCCATCGCCTCCTCTCCGTTGTCTTCCTACTCCACTTTTGGTTTCATTCCGTTTATTTGTGTGCGGGTGCGTGCGTGTGTTTTTTTTGTTCCCCCAGTTTAATCGCTCCATTTATATCCTCATCTCTCTCTCTATCTCTCCTGCTCGTGTGCGACGCAGCTCTCCCTCTTCGAGCGGGCGGCGGCGGCGGCGGAGGGAAGGGGGAGTTGCGCCTCACGCGAAGGTGACGGAGCTGGGGCGGGTCTTTGGCCGCAGCGTCGGGGAGTCGCCGTGGCGGAGGAAGCGGGAGAGGCCCCGCGCGCGCCTGCGGGCCTGCGCGGCGTCGGGGGCCCAACTCCCCGCCAGACTCAGCGGCGCATGCGTCACGCGCTGCACCCGCACCCCGCGGTGCACCGTCGCCAGGACGACGAGGCCAAAGATGATAAACAGCAGCAGCGACAAAAAGCCAGGCAGAAAGAGCGGGTAGAGGACGAGGATGGGCAGGAAATGCAGCAGCACAATGGCGAGGAAGAGGTGCATCCGCCACTTCTGCCGCTCGTGCCGCATGCTGTGACGGCTCTGGTTGTTGGCGGGCGTAAACGTCGGGGCGACCGCCTTGAAGTACTTCAGGAACTCCTCCAGGTGGAGGATGGCGGGGAAGTTGTGGCTCTTAATCGGGGGCATCTTCCGCTCCGTCAGCGGCACCTCCCAGGAGAAGGTCAGCACCGGGGTGTTGCCGCAGAACTTGTAGCCGTAGACAGAGGCAAAGCGCAGCGTCTTCAGCTCCGTCTCCGCCACCGTCGGGCTGATGAGGCCGTTAAATATCGTCAACAGCCGCCGGCCCGTGAGCACGTAGAGGCGGCTGCTGCTGCTCAGCGTCGTCGTGAGCAGCGCGGTGAAGGCCATAATCAGCAGGAAACCCAAGACCCCCATCGTGGTGGAGCCAAAGAGGCGCACAAGCACGTAGCTCGGGTCCCGCACGCTCGACGCCACCGCCAGCCAAATGCCGAGGGCTAAGCCCGCCGAGAGGTCCACGTAGAGCCAGAGGTCGCAAAAGATGATGCTCGACACCTCCGGCTTCTCGCACCAGAGCACGTACTCGTCCCTAGCCAGCGTCTCGCGCAGCACCTTGCGAAACTCCTGCTCCAAGCCTTCCATGTTGAGCAGCTGCGCCGTTTCTCCCTTCTTTCGTCGCACCAGCTCAGGGGGAAGCGGGTTGCCCTCCAGCAGAAGCGCACCTGCGCCTCCCCCGCCGCGGGGTGGCTGGGCGGCGTGCGATAGCGGGGTGGCCCGCAGCGACGGGGGCGAGGCGGCCTCAGCCTCCGCAAGTGCCGGAAACACCGAGAGAAGCGGGCGGCCACGAAGGCGGAGGGCAAGTTGCACGTAGAGGGTCTCTCGCGCCGCCTGCAGCTGCACCTGCGCCGCCCGTCTAAAGTACACGTGGGCCCCAAAGACGGCGTAGGCGGCGTAGGCGCTGAGGAGGAGGTAGGCGTAAAAGCCATCCGCAAACCACGGCTTTAGTGATACGCAGAAGAGCAGGATAAAGCCCAGCAAGGCACTAGAGGCACCGATAAAGAGGGGAAGAAATCCAAATCGTGCGATATCGCACCAGAAGCATACATCTCCTGGTGAAAGCGGGGCCGGTTGAGGCATCCTGCAAATGGGACAATTACTCGGCACACGCTGCTGTTGCTGTTGCTTCTGCTGTTGCTGCTGTTGTTTTTGTTCCGGCTCGTGTGGGCCATGGCTCTCACCGTGCGAGCTACGCTTATCCCCCTCCTCGCTTCCATTCCCATTCCAGTGATTGTTGTTAACTTGCTGCGTTTTCGCCTTAACAGGCACCTCCGTTGTGGCGTCGGTCCCTCGCTCCGTCCCCGGCTGCGTGCTCGTCGGCCGCGGCTCCCCCGTTGCGGGCGCCGCCCCGGTGAGCAGCTGACTCAGGCGCGGCTCGTACTTCCACGGCAGCTGCCGCACGGCGTGGAGCCAGAGGTAGAAGCCGACGTCGAGGAGCAACAGGGCGCAGGCGAGGGCAATCCACACAATCGTGATAGGGCGGCAGATGTAAATGTTGTTTGTCGTGTGTGCCGCGGCGCAGGCCATGTCCGGGCAGGTGGGGTTAAGCTTCGCGTGGCGCAGGTCGGGGCAGGCCGCCGCCGCGGAGGCGTTAAAACGCACGCAGAGCCGGGCAGGGACGCACCACGCGCAGTCCATCGAGGGGCTCAAGATGCCGTCGGAGGCGTCGAACACGCACTCGGCGCAGCGCCGGTACGCGGCGCAGGCATCGACGTCGACGGCGACGCCCGCTCTGCTGGCCGCCGGTGTGCCCGGCCCCGCGACGGACGGCGCAGCAGCAGCAGCGGCGGCGGCGGCGTCGCCCACGCAGCACACGGCGGCCACCACCACCGCCGCCGCAAACATCCTCCTCCTCCCCGCCGCTGGCGCAGCCGTCATTTCAGCGCGATGGCCACGGCGGCGCTGCCTCAACTCCGTGCGTCTCTCTCTCTCCGTGTCTCTGCGTGCGTGCGTGTGTGTTTGCCCGCACGGCTGCCTTGCAAAAAGGGAGGGCGCGCCTGTACGCCGCCCGCGGTGCGTGGGAACTGACCAAAAAAAAAAACACACACACACAACGAAAAAAAGGGCGCGGGCACCGCACGCCGCTTCTCACTTTGCCGCTGAATCTTCGCCTGCAGAGTGGCGAAACCCCCTGCGGGGAGGAAAAGAAAATGCCAAACAAAAAAAAAAGGAAAGAGGGGCGGCAAAGAAAAGCAGGTGCAGCGCGGCGAGGGAGGCGCAAGCGCAGGGTGTGGCGCGCACAAAGCAGAGAGGGAGAGAGAGAGACGCAGACGCGGAGTGAGAGGAGGAGTGAGGAACGCAAAGAGATACATATTTTTTTTTAGAAAAAGCACACAAACAAAGAAAGAAAGGCATTCGTACTTGAAAGCAACAGAAAAGAAAAGAAAAGCAAAAATTGAAAGGACGCACAGATATAAAGAAAGCAAAAAGTGAGGAGGGGGGGAAACAATAAGAAGCGCATGAAACACATCCGGGTTCATCTGGCCTTCCCATTGGCGCCGCCCTCGCCTTCGGTCGCCTGTCGTGCCGCGGCCGAGAGCCTCCCGCGCCCGTCACCTTCTGAGAAGCGCGGAGAACTTCGAGGCGCGTCGTCCGTCGCCGCCTTTTCTCCACGACGCGCCCGGCTCTCTTCGCGCCACCGCACTGTCGCGACTGTTCGCCAGTCCGTGCCGCGTGCTGTCGGGGATCACGACGCCGTTGACGACGCCGGCGGGCCCCGCCTCCTCCTCCTCCACCGCCCCGTCGCTGGCGTGGCACCGCCGGCAGCCCATGCAGAGGGCCGTCACCAGCACCATCAGGCCGCTCACCGCAAGCACCGCGACCGCCAGCCAGCTGAGGGCGTTGGAGAACAAGGCCTCAAACAGGCCCACGCTCGACCCGTCACCCGCGGGGTTGGGCGGGGGGGGCCCGAAGTAGACGGTGCGGTGCTGCAGCGACTGCCGCCCCGAGTGCCGCGTGAGTTTCGCCAGCGCGCCCTGCATCCCGGGGAAGCACCAATCCGGCAGCGACAGCGTCGTCCCCGGCGGGGCGGCGGGCGTCTGCCCGTCACCGTCGCGGGACGGCGTCATCAACGACACGGTGAAGCTCACGGCAAGCTGCTGCGGGTCGTCGCGGAAGCCCGTAAAGAGGGAGAGTCGGTGGATGCTGCAGCCGTGCACCTCGCCCAGCGCAGCGAGGGACGAATTCGCCGCCGCACCGCCGTGGGCGTCCGCCGAGGGCGACCGCCGGCTCAGCACGTAGTTTTGGCAGATGCAGCGTGTGAGGTCTTCGTGCAGCGCGCGCTGCACCATCCGCACATACCGCAGCGGCGCCACAGGCAGGTAGCGCAGGGCGGGGCCCATAAGAATAAGCGTGGCGTCCTCCTCGACGGTTACATACTGCGCCACGGGGTGCGCCTCCCGGCCGCCAGGCGGCGCATCCACGCCAGCGGCGTCCTGCGCAGCGGAGGCAGGCAGGCAGGGAAACCGCAGGGCCGGCTGCACAGCCACCAGCAGGAGGAGAAGCAGAAGCCGCAGCATTGGCAACCAACGCGCTCCAATCAGACACGGGCCCACGCTCCTCCGCCGCCGCCGTACGACCCCCGCACTGCCGGCCTTCGTGTGTAACAAATGCAAGGCCGTGTGTGTGTGACTACCCCTTGTCACAGACGCCGCCTTGCCGCCGTGGCCTTCCCCCGCGCCTATTCACTTCCCTCAGAAGCCACTTATTCCCCGTCCCCTGGGGTGGGGGCGAGTATATATATATATAAACGTGTGTGTGCGTGTGTGTGGCCCCCCGGGGTGGAGGAAATGAGCTAAGAGCCCTACACAACGGCAACGCCAAGTAGAGAAGCCAAAAAAAAAAAAACGAAAGCACACACGCACGTTAGTCGATGAAGGATCTGTCATGCCCGTCGCCCAAAAGCGACTGCACACCCCAGACTTCACAGGCGCACACATGCAGCGTTTGTGGCTCGCACCCAGCAGCCCTCGGCACAATACACGCACGCACAGACACGCGCAAGCAAAGCGATCACAAGCAGAAGAGCCTCAAGAAAAAAGGGCACAGCTATCCTATAGCTGCGTGTTCGTTGGTAATGACACGAAAAAAAGAGAGAGAAAAAAAAACGTCCTTCATCTCCTCACTTCCTATGCTTCCATGTGCGTAACTGACGGCAATGGCCCTGGTGCAGCGGAGTTCACCGCGTCGAGAGCGAGGCTGATGATGCCGAGAGAAGCAGCGTTCCTTGGAGGCTCCCACATCTAGGCGGAGGCACACATAATGCACGCCCATACATTACAACAAGAGCCACATGTGCTCTTTGCGACTTTGTTTTTTTCTTTCTTTAATAATTCCTCCTTCTTCATTGCGGAGACGTCCTCGCGGCCACGCAATGCGTGCATCGCCCACGGCGGACCCGGCGCTTGCCGGCTCCTCCGGGTTCTGCAGCGAACGTCTACAAATTCTTTGGCTTCTGCCGCCTTTTCGTCCTGCTGCGATAGACGCCCGACAGCCAACGCCAGGCGAGACCCATGCAGACCCCGACAGTAAACCCACCAATGTGCGCCGCGTGGCCGACGACTTCGCCTGCCGGCAGCCACGCGGCGCTGGCGAGTTCCGCTTGCGGGCGCAGCAGCGAACAGACGACGGCGACGAACTCGGGCACCACCATCGCGAGTGCGGTGCCCCACCGCTGGTAGTACGCCGCGTTGAAGCCGGCCAGGGAGCAGATGCCGGCACTGGCGCCGCACATGAAGACGGCGTCCGTCCGCCGCTTGTCTATTTTGTAGTTCATCCGGTCCACCCAGTTGCGCACGCGCCGCAGCACGCCGTCCACGGCGCCGCCGCCCGCCCCCTCCTGCACCCCCGCCAGCGAAAGCCACCGCCTGTGCCGCCGCGCCAGCTGGGCGTCGTTGTACAGCAGCTGCCCGCCGATGCCGCCCACGATGCCGCCGCCGACGAGGACGACGAACGAGCCAAGCGTGCGCCGCAGCGAGACCCAGGCGCTCTCCTCCTCCACGTTCTCCACCACGGAGGGGCCGCCGAACTCGACGAGGGTCGCCGTGAGTGCGGAGAGGTTCCCAAGGAGGTGGGAGTCGTTGGCGTGCACAAACAGGTGCGTCAGCAGCACAATCGGCCTGCGCTTAAAGGCGTCGACGGAGAAGCCGTAGTCCATCACGCGAACGAGCGCCTGCAGCTGCGTCGGCCACTCCCCATTCTGGTAGTACGCCAGCAGACACACCCACACCGGTGTGAGGCGAATCGCCGCACATGTGAGCTCCACGTGCACCATCCGAACCCCGCCGCCGCCGCCGCCGAAGACGACGACGATGACCCACGCGCTCTGTTCTGCGTGGAGGCGGCACGCGCCCACGCGGACGGCGGAGGAAAGAAGCAAAGAAGCAAAGAAAAAAGAAATTAAAAAAGAAAGGAATAATCGTGCAAGGAGAAATCGCACAATTGCACAAACACACACGCACGCGGAGGGCCCGTGGTGCCCCTCGCGCTGCAGGGCGGCGAGGCAGACGGCATGAGACATGAATTAAAACCCTCCAAGCAAAACGACAACAAAAAAAAGAGGTTGGGGGCAAATCTAAACAAGTAGACCAAATAAAAAAAAACTAAATAAATAAAACAAAGCCATATGTATCACTGCCGCACAGAAGGAAGAAGAATGTGTGCGAGTATGCAAGGCCCAACACCGCACATGTGCGTGTGCGTGCGTGTGTGTGTGTGTGTTTATTACTGTGAGCAGAACCCGCATCCACGTGAATATTGGATGCATACATCGTCACCTCACTAATCTGCAGGCTCTCTCGCTCTCTCTCAGAAACACACACACACACGCACGGGTTGGGGAGCCTCCATTGGCTCCCGCACTGCAGTCCCTCCGCCTGGGCGGCCACCGGCTCCCCTCGGGCTCCCTCCTGGCTGCCGCGTCAGCTCCCACGCAAACCCCCCCCCCGCCTCCCACCGTCGCCCACCACCAGTCAGAGGCCCGCCCGCACACACTTCCGCCACTGCCGCCTCCTTCACTCTTCTCCGTACTTGCTTCTCTTTTCTTTTAGATCCCTTCTAAATATTAGTCCCCCCACGCCCCGCCGAGACCTCCGCTTTCGCGTTCACCCAGCGGCGTCCACCTCCGCCGCAGCGGAGGCGCGCGCTGCATCCCGCACTGAAAATACGGGCCTCCCGCCGCATAACACTGCGAAGGCGACGGAAAGAACGAGGTCCTCACGGATCCGCCGACCAATCCCAAGAATGAATTGTTTTCTTTTTTGCCCCCCTCCCCCATGGAACTAAAAGCACACTTCATCACTATCTTCCTCCCCTTTCCTCTGTTTAGTTTTTTCTCCCTTCAGACTTTAACTTCGACTCATTCTTTTTTCTTTCTTCACTTCATTCACAACAACAACAAAAAACCCCGCATTGACTTCTACAGTTTCTCACATGAAAACAGAGACAGTTCCGCTAATTCAAAACAACACAAAACGGAAAAAAAAAAAAACATGTTTCGTCCGGCCCCGTCACGGCCTTCCGAGTCGAGAGGCGCCAGGCCTCTCCGGGGCCCAAGCTACGCGTGCGTCAGGAGGACGCCGGGCCTCAGGTTCTTGTCAACCGTCACGGCCGCCGTCCAGTTGTCGGCAAGCTTTGCGATGTAGGCCACCGCCCACTCCTTGTTCTTGGTCACGCGTGCCTTCAGGGTGTTGCCCTTGAACAGCACGCAGGCCGTCTCGAGGCCCAGCGTCCCCGTCCAGCCCTTGCCATGGCCGCACACCACCTCCGCGCCAACCAGCACGTGGTGGGGGCACTTCGGAATCGGCGTCACCACGCTGGTCGTGTAGGAGCGCAGCTTGCTTGTGCGGATAGCCACCACGCGGCCGGCCTCGGCGTAGCGGCAGGCGGCCGTCCACTCGCAGCCCTGCTTCCCGTCCAGCTGGTAGGCCGCACCGCATCCAACCTGGCAGTGGGACGCCACA
>NW_021704373.1:21039-23021 GCF_003719485.1 Trypanosoma conorhini | reverse complement strand
CATAAGTCTGTTTTTGCGACGGCGAAGTACCCCCGCGCCTGCCGGCCAACCCCGCGCAATGGCTGGGTCAAAACCGCCCCAACAACCGCGGGAGGCAATTCTCCGACAAGCGGGCCCCACCCGCGTGTGGCCGCAGGCTGTCCGTGAGGGCGGTGCCAAAACAGCGCGCACTTCGTCTTCGCGGCGCTGGTCTCCGTGTTTGTTCCGCTCCACCCATCTTGGCGCAACCCAACGCCTGCCGCAAGGTGCACTCCATAGCGCTTCTCCCTCTCTCGGTGGCACGAGTGGTGGCGGTCAGGTCATCAGTGGAGAAAGCAAGTTCAGGGTTGGGGATGCTCATCAGCTCCTCACTGAGGCTGTTCGCGGCAACGGTGGGCGGCGGCGGGCCGAGCACGGAACCCTGCGGGACGCCACGGGTGAAATGAACCGGTGCGGAGAGCGCATTTTGTACACGCGGCTTTTGGCCGTGCAGCAGGGAAAGGAACTCCGCCACCCACCGGCTCAGGCACGGCACCACCTTGTGCGCGCGGAGTGCGTGAAGGATGCGGCCGTCATCAACCGAGCCGAAGGCCCCAGCGTGGCCCACCAGCACCGCACCGACCTTCCCCGCTTGCCACGGTGAAATGGTCTGAGCAAACAGGCGAGCTAACGGATCCAGTGTGGAGCGACCAGGGCGAAAACCAGCTTGCTGGGAGGAAGTTGGGCTTCAACTGTGCCGCGGATGCGTCGCGCCGCAATTCCTTCCACGAGCTTACGCGGGCAGCTGGCGAGGGCGACAGGCCGAAGCGAGGCGGGAAGCATTTGCCCAGCTTCCCAGGCTTGAGGAGTGGGACAATCACAATGCCCACTTCCCGGGAAGCCGGAGCGCCACCGTCGCCGATGCTCCTGTTGAACGCGGCCGCGAGTTCCTTGCAGGCGGCGGGGGGCAGTTGGTGCAGGGCCTCGCAGTGAAGCGCGCCAGGCCCGGCGCACTCCGGAGACGCATCTCCCGCGATGCAGCGTCAAGCTCCCCAAAGAGAAATCAGACGTGGCGGCGCACACTCGCGCCAAGGTGCCGGCGCGCTCCTTTGTGGCGGTCGGTCGGCCATCCACCGCTGCAACCGGCGAACTGGCGGGGCGCGGGGCGTAGACTGCCCTGGCGCGGCTGCAGCTTGCCGCCTCCCCCGGCACCGGTCGGGAGCACCGCTCCTTCCAGTGGGCGACCGCGACATTGCAGAGATGCGTTCGTCGCTGCTGCGCGGGGCGGCGAAGCGGCAAGTTCCCGCGCCCCTCCGATGCGGTCCGTTTCGGCGTCCGGAGCGGCGGGCCTTTGGCCACCGCATGCGGCACAGTGCGCTTCACTGCTCCGCGGACTACGGCTGCAAACTGCCGAATGCCGCCGTGGATATTTACGAATGAGCGATCCGTCTGCCGAATGCGCGGGGGTTCCCGGCGATCCGCCCGGCCGTCGTCCCTGCGTCTCTTGCGGGGCGCTGCTCTTTTCCAGATGGAGACCCGGACGCGCTTGATTCATTTGATGCGGCGGCGGGTGGCACGTATTTCCCCCGCGTCTGCGCGCGAATACTTCCTAACACAGCGCCCATGCGCAGCCCAATCTGCCTCCTTCCGGCCGCGCTGCCGGGCGGGGTCCGCGAAAAACGATGGGGCGATGTGTTGTCTCGCCAACCTGCGCGTCGTGCGGGGCCCACCCATCGACCCGCACTGAGTCCGGCAGCGTCGCGCCCGGGGGCGGCGGAAGCGGCAGCCTCCTCCACTCGAGCACCGCGGCGCCGCGGCACGCGCGAAAACCCGTTTGCCAAACGCCGGTCCACCAAAGTTGCGCCCCCAAATGCTGCAGGCCGTGCGACCTCCCAGACGGGGCGGGTCCGGAGGAAACAATGCGACCGCGGCCGTCTCGAGTCAACCGCTCTGCCTTGCGGGGGCCGGTGAGGGCGCTGATCGCCCGCCTGGAGAAGTGCGGGGGGCGGCGAACCAAAATGCCG
>NW_021704373.1:14882-21014 GCF_003719485.1 Trypanosoma conorhini | reverse complement strand
GCATGCGGCACAGTGCGCTTCACCGCTCTGCGGGCCGCGGCCGCAAACCGCCGAATTCAGCCGTGGATATTTACGGATGAGCGATCCGTCTGCCGAATGCGCGGGGGGTTCCCGGTGATCCGCCCAGCCGTCGTCCCTGCGTGTCTTGCAGGGCGCTGCTCTTTTCCGGATGGCGACCCGGACGCGCTTGATTCATTTGATGCGGCGGCGGGTGGCGCGTATTTCCCCCGCGTCTGCGCGCGAATACTTCCTAACACAGCGCCCATGCGCAGCCCAATCTGCCTCCTTCCGGCCGCGCCGCCCGCGGGGTCCGCGAAAAACGATGGGGCGATTTGTTGTCTCGCCAACCTGCGCATCGTGCGTGGCCCACGCGTCGTCGCTGTCCACCGTGCAGCGGGCCGCCCACCCATCGGCTCGCACCGATTCCGGCAGCGTCTCGCCCGGGGGCGGTGGAAGCGGCAGCCTCCTCCACTCGAGCACCGCAGCGCCGCGGCACGCGCGAAAACCCGTTTGCCAAACGCCGAACCACCAAAGTTGCGCCCCCAAATGCTGCAGGCCGTGCGACCTCCCAGACGGGGCGGATCCGGAGTAATCAATGCGACCGCGGCCGTCTCGAGTGAACTGCTCTGCCTTGCGGGGGCCGGCGAGGGCGCCGATCCCCGCCTGGAGAAGTGCGGGAGCGGCGCCGCCATGGGGCGGAGGCGGCAAACCAAAATGCCGAAAATGAATTTGAACAAAAGCGCCCGCACTCTTTCACAGCAAACGCGTCTCAAAGAGAACACACAATGCATCTTGCTCCTTCTTCAACCGCTTCTCCGGAGGGTCCGCTTCTCCCGCCAGAGAAACCGCCGGCATTCCACCGAGCGACGGGCAGAACAGGACCCGGATTCGATTCCGCGTCACCGCGCACAGCCTAAGAAGCTGCCACGGAAGAAACCTTAGCGCAATATGTGTCACTACATTTCGACGCGTGCAGCTCCGCGTGGCGGGAAATCAAACGCATTCGCCTCGGGCTTCCTGAACGCGGTGCTGCCCAAAGCCCGACCGCCGCCAACAACGAGCCAAAAACGAAACGGAGCGTAGTGGGTGCTTGGGTTTCTTCTTTGTTGCGGTTGCGGGCGAGCCCTGCCAGCGCTTTGCCGGCATCGCGGGGCCGGGGCGGTGCGGGTCTCCGCAACAGGGGTTTTCCAATTCCTTTTTTCTTGTTTTTTTTCTGCTGGGCGACCTCGTTGGTAGCGTGGGGTTGGAAATCGCCCAGCTAGCCGGCGGAGCGGGCCGGAAGCAGGACCCGGGCGAAACGCGTGTTGGGTGTGCCGTCGCGCCGCCTTTGGGGATCCGAAAGGCCAGCCACAGGGGCTGGCAGCTGCAGGCGAAGCGGGTTGGTTTTTTAAATGTCCGGGCTTCCTACTTGGGGGCGCGCAGCTCACGGGTGGGTTGGAGGCGGCGGCGTTCATCACGTGGCTTTTCTTCTGTGGTTGTGGAGTAGTGCGTTGTGGGGTATTGGTGGCGCTTGCGGAAGGGATCCGTGCAGTGGCAGGTGGACGAATTTGATTGTTGGTGCATTTATATATTGCCTGTTTTTTTATTTGAAAAAAAGGCCTAAATACAGCAGGTTCCGCGTTTTAATTTTATCTTCGCTGCTGCCGATTGTTTTTGAACTTTTCCAAGCCGAACAATACATCTCTGTATGCCAGAAACGCATAGCTGGGTATACAGCTTTCAAGGACAGGATATGTGAGATTGTTGTTGGGTACTGGTTTTGACTTGGGTAGTGGATCGATGCTGTACTTTTCTCCGCTTTGATGCGAGTACGGATATTAGCTTCTCTGCCCCCAAAAACAGAGACAGGAAAAGCAGTGTGTCCGAAGAGTGAAGTTATGAGCCAGGAAAGCTATGAACGTGTATCCGCAGATGCATCAGAGAGGTGTTTTGGATCCTCTGCTGTTTGTGTTGTGTATTAATACAAAGTTGAACGACGCTCTTGCGTTAAGGATTGGGAGACACGGGTGCATGCGGTGACTAAAGTAGAAAACAGCTGCCTTCATGGGGTGATTTTTTTTTTTCGCGCTGTGATGATGCAAGAGAAATTAGTAGCACTGGTACGCCACTCAAATTGGCAACATCACCTCAGCGTCAGAAGAAATTACAGAGTGACATCTCTTTTGTTTTCTGCAACATCAATGTTTGTAACTTTCCCACCGCATGCCACTATTTACGCATTTCTACTCGCCTTGTATCTTCCCAGTTGTTGCGGTTAACGTAATACTGCATTACAGAGGCGAATCTGTTGACCTCATCCAAATGAGATGCAGCATAGTAAGACTTCTTGCATGAATCAGTAATGAATTTTTTCTTGGGCTGACAAAAAATACCAGCATTTGCAACTAACAGGAAGCAAAGTGCATCTTTGTTTCTTCTCCCATTTACCTTTTTTTTACTGTTTTTTTTGGGGATGTTCTTATTTGTCACTTTGTTGCGTCGCTGGCGCTGCTGAAGAGTTTCCCACAGGCTCGTGTACAAGGGCTGTTTGCGTCTTTGTTTGCGGATATGACACTTGACTGGCGTTAGCGCTAGACCTTTCGGTTTTTTTTATGGGGGTGGTTGGCTGCACAGTGTGGATGGGAGCGGAGTGCTGCATTGCTACTTCGAATGGGGAAGAATGGGAATTTCTTTTTCTTCCTTTTCCTTTGCATTGTCGTCTACTGCTTCTTGGAAGGGCTTTCCATTTCCTCAAAATTGAACGTTTGCGAAGAAACTCGAGGGCCTCATCTTTGCTTTGGAGGCTAGGGTGGGGCGTCGAACCCGTTTCCGATTGCAAGTGGCAAATATTGGATTTTTTTTTAGCTTTTTTCATGTCATCGATGAGTCAAGTCAGGATGCAGGCAGGATTATTTGTGCGCAAGAGCGTTTTCCTTTTTTTTTCTTTTCGCTTTAAATGGAGTTGGATGGAGTTGTGTAGTCAACGCCACCCCCTCACGTAGCCGCCTTTGGAGGGGCAGTGACACACATTTTATGAGGCGAGGGGAGGGATAGTTGCTGTTTAAGGCAGGAAGATAAGCAGCTTTGTTTTTGTTTTTGGTTTCTTTTTCGTGCTATCTTTCTCTTTCTAGTGACATGCGTCAGCGGGCGTTAACCAAAGTTGGTGTTCTGCTTAATGTCTGTGGGCTGGGGAGGGGAGGAGGGGAACGTTGTTGTCGGATAAACGGCCCACACCCATTCTTGCGAATGGTACGATCATGTTAAAAGCGCAGGCAGGAAAACGATGCACACTACGCAGGCAAAGAGGGATAACAATTGATCACGAAGAAGAAGAAAATATTGCTGCTATGAATATGTAGCATTATTCGTAGCACGAAAGCATGAATGAATGTAAAAGTAAAGATTTGCATTATTGATTAAAAACAGTGTAGGACCCAACATCTATATAGTGAATCAATTTGCTTGCCGCCGAAGGAACAATGGGTCTTTTTGTTTGTTTGTTTGTAAACTAGCGATGAAAATCATAGTGTTCGAATTATTAATGCGTTCAAAATAAATAGCTCTTATCGAGCATATATATATATATATACTCAGGGATGTATTTTGTTGTTTCTTAAATCGACGGATATTGGTGGAATGCGACTGTGTTGCCCTGTTAGCGTCGTCCTGAACGCGGGCCCAACACTGCGTAAGAAGAACCGTAATACTACGGGTGAGGAATACCGTTAACGGTGATGGTAGTAATCGTGGCACTGGTAGTAATGGCGTAAAGGTGTGGGGTGCAACGAATATTGGGCTTAATGCCATGTCACCTGCATATGTGGGACAGACATGTGTACTGTGCGTGCCACAATGAGGCCCCAATAACCGAGAAGGAAGCCTTGTACACCACAACCGCCCATTTTATAAAATAAAAATGGTGGTGACGCAGTTATAGTGCCTCTGTCCTGCAAACAAAATAATAATAATAATCCAAATAAGAAAAAGAAAAGGGAGCGGGGGGGGGGGGGAGAGTACCTAAAAGAATCAAAGGAACATGGACGTGCCTCCAGGGAGCGTGTGAGGAAACATCAAACAGATCGTATTTGCCATTTACTGATAGCAAAAATCAATGCACACACACACACACAAGAGATATTGCCGTTATTTTTGTTTGTTTTGTTTTTTAATCTCCTTTTAAAGGCGGGCCGAGGCAATTCCACCTATCGGATACTGGGAACACGCCAAAACGAGGCCAATACGGGCTGTTCTTACATGCATTTTTAATATGTTTGCTGATCGTTCCTATCACAAGCTTTGCCGAGACTCAATCGATAAAAGAAGCCGCTTGACTAAGCAAAAACGCCATGACACAATAAAGTCAAAGGAGCATCATATATAGTTTCCGTGCCATACAGCAGCTGGAGAAGTTGGCATTACGGTGCCGAAGAGAAATCACACGGTAGCAGGCGGAAACACGCAACTACAGGATTTAAATGCATTGTTCCTGGTGTGTGTGTGTGGGGGGGGGATCTACACTTCCACAAGAAGGAGAACAGAAGTTGCCAATAATTGCTAAAAATAAACAAACTAAACGGAAAGAGGTTCTCTACAATCATGAAATGAATGACGCAACAGGAGTCAGAGCCCCTGCGTAGAGTTTCCCCCAAAGCCTCAATGGCAAGGTACTTTCATCTCGGGTAGAGAGCAGCAGGATATCCTTTGCTAAGAAAAGCGCAAAAAAGAAAAAAAAGCACCAGCGTGACAGACAGTGAAGCAGCAAGAAGGGCATCCGCGGAAAAGTCCTCTCGGAGGAGAGCAGTGGTTCTTTATCTCCTCCTGAGCCTCGTGGGCTGGGTTGTAGCTTTACTGAGTTTAGTTTGCGTTGACATTGATATTTCTGTGGGCTTGGTGAGGAACGGCTTTATTGCTGTCGTGAGTTCTGACGATACATTTTCTGTGGGTTTGCTCCTGCCTGGTTGATTGCCTGCCGCCTTTGCCGTAGGTTCCAAATTGGGTTGCTTGGGGCGTGAGGGGGGAGCCGTGACTCGGCGCGGGTGCAGGCACTGCGTGACGAACCTGCCTGAGAAGCTGGAGATCTGGCTGTTGTCCAATAAGTAGTTGCGGGTGCTTGTGGGGAGTCGATCCCACGCCACCACATTGAAGTCCGTGAGGCGATGATGGGTGTACGGCCAAAAGGTGAGCTTCCACGGAGCAGTCGCCCTGCGTTGTTAGAAGATGCAGGGCGGGCCCGTTCTCTGGCGCAGCCCGCCGCAGCCGCCTCTCTCTCCCTCTTCTTCCTCACCCCGCCGCTTTTGCCTCTTAGTTCTTTGCTCGGCAGCAGAAATACGCAGAAAGAGTGAAGCAAATCAGTCAGCGCATCGCGACCGAAAAGAAAGGAGGGGAGAAAGGCAGACACACACACAGACACGCACACACACACACGACGAGAAGATCGAGAGGAAACGAACAAGTGGGAATTGCGAGCTATAGAGAAAGAGAGGAGGGAATAAAAGGAAAGAAAGAAGGAAAGGGATCGAGCGAGATCAGGGTAGTGTAGGGAATGTTGAAGGTGGTTCCCAGTGAGCTGCAGTTTGGGGCGCTTGCTGTGAACGATGCGCCTGTGTACTGCCGCTTCAGCGTTGTGAACACCGACCCGCTGGCCGCCCTGTCGGTGCAACTCACCGCGACGACGTTGCCGGCCGCCATTAGCTTTAAACTGTGGGAAGACATGTTGCTTCTCGGCGAAGCGGATGTGGAGGGCGGCGGCGATGCCCAGAAGGATCGCCCCACGCGGGGGACGCTGTCGCCCTTCTACAACGCCGTCTTAGACGGCGTTAACGCCATTGACCGGCTGCTGCTGGCACCGCTGGAGGTGAAGGATGTGGTGGCCATCTTCCACGCGGACCCGGGGCAGTTTTCCAGCGTCGTGGTGCAGGCCCCGCCCACGCTGGTTAGCGGGGCGATTCAGTTGACGGCGGCCTCATTGCCGGTGGCGTCCTCGCCCATCTACGCGGACGCGAGTAGGCGGAGCTCGGACAAGAAGAGCCTTAGCAGCAGCGACGGCAGCTTAGCCACGCTCGCCTCCTCACTGCACCTCATGAGTGAGAGGAAGGACGGCGAGCACACACAGCTGCACAAGGGCGGTCCCGCGGCCTCCTCGGCGGGCGGCGG
>NW_021704373.1:0-14857 GCF_003719485.1 Trypanosoma conorhini | reverse complement strand
TGCCGGCCGCCATTAGCTTTAAACTGTGGGAAGACATGTTGCTTCTCGGCGAAGCGGATGTGGAGGGCGGCGGCGATGCCCAGAAGGATCGCCCCACGCGGGGGACGCTGTCGCCCTTCTACAACGCCGTCTTAGACGGCGTTAACGCCATTGACCGGCTGCTGCTGGCACCGCTGGAGGTGAAGGATGTGGTGGCCATCTTCCACGCGGACCCGGGGCAGTTTTCCAGCGTCGTGGTGCAGGCCCCGCCCACGCTGGTTAGCGGGGCGATTCAGTTGACGGCGGCCTCATTGCCGGTGGCGTCCTCGCCCATCTACGCGGACGCGAGTAGGCGGAGCTCGGACAAGAAGAGCCTTAGCAGCAGCGACGGCAGCTTAGCCACGCTCGCCTCCTCACTGCACCTCATGAGTGAGAGGAAGGACGGCGAGCACACACAGCTGCACAAGGGCGGTCCCGCGGCCTCCTCGGCGGGCGGCGGCCACGCGGCGGGCAGCGCGGCTCGTGGCAGCAGGAAGGATGGCGGTGTGGACGCGCAGCACGATGACCCGCATCAGCCGCTGCTGCCATCACTGCACTCGTCGCGGCCCCCTTCAGTGGGGGCGGTGCGCTCCGAGACGGTCACGCTGCCGTTCAGCGCAAGCGTCTTTCTCTCGCTGCTCACCGTGTCTCGGTCGGAGCTGCAGACCACCATGGCGCCGAACAAAACGCACCTGATGGACTTCACCGTCACCAACGCCTCTGCCCTGCCGCTGCCCTTCGTGATCCGCTCGCAGACGATGCCGCAGAAGAACGTGGAGTTCTCCCTCTACGAAGATGACAAGTTTGAGGAGCCAAAGATTGGCCGCACGCTGCTGCTCGACAGACACGCCTCCATGAACTTCACACTGATGGTGCGCACCACCGCCGCCGCGCTCTCCAGCGGCGCCACCGGCATGCAGCACTACCGTGCGGTGCTGCAGTGCGACAACCTCCGCGACGCCCGCAACTCGGAGCTGGTGTACGTGCATATCAACGTGGTCGCGGCGGAGTCGCAGACGGACCTCGTGAGCGTCATGGATCCGGTGCTGGACTTTGGCGAGGTCTACCGTGGCACGCGGGTAACCCGGGAGCTGAGCGTCTGCAACTCCACCCGGGAGGACGTGACGCTGCGCCTCCTTGACCCCCGCCCCCGTCACTGCGAGGGGGTCCTCAGCCTCGTGCGACCAGGCCGCGGCGGCGACGACAGCAAGGGCGGCACCGGCAGGGGCCCCCTCCCCAACCCCAGCGCGAATCCCAACAGCAACAGCAGCAGCAATAAGAAGGAGACGGCCACCGACGACGGGGGCGACAAGAATGAGGCGATCTTCGCCGTGGATGAGGTGGTGATAGCGCCGCAGAAGGGGAGTGTGCCGGTGGGGGTCATGTACGTCCCTTCCACCGACCAGGAGCGCAAGGCGACCTCGAACCTCAAGTTTGAATTTGAGTTTGTTGTCACCGGCGTGGGAAGCAGCACGACTGGCGGCGGCGGTGGTGGTGGTGGTGGCGGTGGTGGCGGCGGTGGTGGTGGTGGCGTTGGTGGCGGCGACGGTAGCAGCAGGCGGCAACAGCGGGTGATGGTGCGGTGCGTGGCAACTCTCTTCACGAGCACCATCGTCGCCTCGCAGACGAACATAAACTTTGGTGACTGCCAGGTGGGACAGAGCAGGCGCTACACCTTTGACATCGAAAACCCCTCGCCGCTGCCCACCACGATCTACGTGGAGCTGCGCAGCAAGGTTGTCTCCATTGAGGGGCTGCAGCCGCGCGTGTCGGCGACCGGGGGGCGGGAAACGCTGGGGGAGTTTTCCATCGCCCCACACAGCAGCCTCCCTATCACGCTTCGCATCAACCCTCAACGTGTGAACCCCACCTACCGCAAGCAGCTCACCATTGCAAACGTGTCGAACCCCGCCGAGGACCGTCTGATTGTGAACATCGAGGCCAATAACATGGCGCCCTCCGAGGCAAAGCTGCACGATGCGTTGTACACGTGTGAGGCGAAGGCGCAATGCGACGACGGAAGCGTCAACGCCGGCGGGCGCGGCCACGATGGCACGGGTGCGTCTCGGCTGCGCACCCTCACAAACGTCCCACTAATCGTGGCCTACGCCCTGCAGTCCAATGTGGACTACCCCCTTGTGCTGCAGCTGAACAGCTCGAGCAGCACAATTGACACCTTTTCCCTGGAGGGCATGTTGGCGAGTGAGTTTGAGTCCATGGCGATGGAGCTGCGCGACTACTGCTGCTACGGCGGGGAGGAGGCGGGGGAGCCGCCCTCAGTGGAGCGGGCGGAGGTGCTACGGAGCAGCGTCGTCAATGCCCTGCGCCAGCACGCCGTGACGATAAACAGCATCACGCTCGAGCCCCGCGGGAGCAGCACGTTTTACGTGCGCATTGATCGCACGAACGGGGGCGTGGATGCGGTGACGAAGGAGGATGGGGTCAGCATCATGGTGGAGGGGATTGAGGTGCCGCGGTTCGTGCGCCTCTCCTACCGCCTCTGCGGCACGCGCTTTGAGCTGGAGGGGCAAAAGACGAAAAACTTTGGCGAGGTGAACATTGGTGAGCGCAGGACGACCAAGATCCCCATCGTGAACCAGTGCAACTCCCCGCTGCTGCTGAAGCTGTCCAAGTCGCGCTCGGTCACGGCGGGGCACATTCGCATGGAGAACTCGGACAAGAAGTGCATCTACTGCCGTATCCGCCCATACGCGACGAAGGAGGTGGAGCTCTGCTTCTACCCGGGCATCAAGGGCAGTTTCGAGGAGCGCATCCGCCTCACCAACGTGCTCGACCCGTCCAACGAGGTGACCGTGACGCTGAAGGCGAGTGTCATAAAGGCGGAGACGTTTGACGTCAGCCCCAGCTCGTGGAGCTTCGGGGTGGTGCCGGTGCCTCCGCTGCTGCTTGCCCCCTCGCTGCCTGGGAACAGTGGCGGTGGCGGTAGCGGGGCCTCTGTGGGCCGCGACGATGCGGGGCCGCCGTGCGCGCGCGCAGGCGCCCGCTTCAGCGTGGTCAACACTAGCAACACCCGACGGGAGCTCTGCCTGAAGCTTGACGCCCCCGCGGCGACCCCGTCAGCGTGCGGCAGCCCCTCGTGCGGCAACGCCAACAACAACACCGCCGTCGTGGACGCCACCACGAACCTGGGCGACCGCTTTTTTAAGTTGACGGCGTCGAGGTGCGGCTGCAGCTGGAGATGGAGCACGGTGGCGCGAACTCGGGCTCCTCCCGCAAGCTCGAGGAGAAGATTGAAAAGCTCGAGCAGAAGCTGAAGATCTACCGTCGCAAGAAGAAGATGGAAAAGGTGGCGGCGGCAATGCGGCAAATTGAGGCGCTGCGCTGCGCCCTCATGGGGAAGGAGGTGGACGCCAATCCCACGGCGACATCCGCGGAGGGGGGAGCGGCCGCCTCCGCAGCCGCGGGTGGCGGGGACCAGCAGCAGCAGCAGCAGGGGCGGAATCTCAATGTGCTGTCGGAGAGCGAGGATGAAAAGCTGCCGGCGAGGCCACCGGCGCGCCAGCTGCAGCACCCAGAGTTGCTCTCGCTGCTGCTCTGCGACGGCGTGGCGTTGCCTGAGATGAATGCGGGGGAGTCGACCATCCTTGTGCTCACCCTCACCTGTACTCGGACGGCGGAGTGGATCCCGCCCGCACAGAGCGGCACCATCACCTTTCTCCTCTGCGAGACCAAAGACAAGGAGGCCAATCGCGTCATTCCGGTCGACATCACACTTGTGCCCACGGAGGGCGAGGGCGAGGGCGACGGGGACGGGGACGGGGACGGGGACGCCGCTGCTCGACCCACGGTGGCGGCGACCGTATTGCCGGTTCCATCCCTGCCAGCAGTGGAAGGAAGTCCCGCGGGAAGGTCGCTCCCGATTTCGTGCAGGGACGCCGTCCTCTTGCCATCGGCTGCGGAGTTGACGAATGCGTCGTTCCCCCCGCACCTGCCCCCGGCGGCCCCAGCGCCGTCGTTCATCGCCATTGAACCCGGTGAGGGGGTCATGGCCGCCACGTTTATGCGCTGCCCCGTGGCGTTTGTGATGCACTCCGTTGCCTACGAGGCGTGCAAGTTCACCATGCTGATACGGGCAACGGATGGGACGTCGTTTGTTGTGCTGGACCCGCTCCGTTGCTGCGGCAACAGCCTCCACAGCGGCATGTTGCATGCGGCAACCACCACGTCGGGTGGTGGGGCCGGCGGGAATAATAATAATAACAGTAGTAATAGTAGTGGTGGTAGTGGTAGTGTGGCGAATGTGAATAATGCCGCTGCCGGAGGCGGCGGAGCAGCGGCAGCAGCGGCGTCGTCGGCGTCCACTGCGTTGATGCCCGCAAAGACGCTGGATGCGCACTTCAAGTTTGTCCCACGCAACGGGACGGTGCGTGCGTCGGAGCCGTTTTGCATCACGGTGGAGTGCACCCCGATGAGCGTCGTCCCGCAGCGCTACTTCATCCCCGTCAAGAACCTGCGGCACCCCTCCGATGTCAAGTACCTGGCGGTGGAGCTGAGCCCCACCGTGGAGGAGGATCTTCTGCAGGTGTCGCCGAAGGAGATTAGGCTGCGGGATATCGTGGTGCCGTGCGAGGAGAGCCGTCTTGAGGTGCAGTCGTTTGTTGTGCGCACGCGCCTCACGATGCCGCATGTGCTGCTTATTCGCTCCAACCGTCCACTGCTTGTGTCGCTCTTTGAGGACGCGAAGTGCACCATCCCCCTCGTGAGCCCCGTGCAGCGGGTGTTTTCGCACGAGAAGCTCCGCATTTACGTCCGCTTCCGGCCGAGTGAACGTACGTGGCGGCACAAAAGTCGTCTGGTGACGGCCGGCATTCTTATCGAGGCGCTGGCGGCGGGCATGGGCAACGAGGCACACGGTGGCTACAGTGTTCTGGCGCAGACGAGCGTGCGCCTTTCGGCGCACGTGGGCAGCGGCGAGGTGGTGCTGCAGGAGTCTTTCATTGACCTCGGTGCTGTTCTGCCACGCTGCCGCCTCGCACAGACGAGCTTCACCGTGCGGAACCCGTCGGACCGCTTCGAGGTGCGGCTGCGGGTGACGGCGAGCCTGACGGTCACGCACGTGGAGACGCCGGAGCTGAAGCTCCCGCCCAGGGGCGAGGTGGAGGTGCCCGTCTCCCTGCAGCTTGCCGCCCCCGGGCTTCTGCGGGAGTCACTGGTGGTGTTTAACCTGAGTTGTCGGCAGAAGCCGCTGCAAGTGGAGGTGTCCATACTTCGCCTAGACGAGGCGATCTCCGCCGTAGTAGTGGCGGAGGATGATGCACCGCCGCTGCCGCAGGAGCAGCAGCACGCGGTTGGCTTGCCGGCGAGTGCCGCCGCCGCCGGGCCGCTGACCCGGCGGCAGAGCAGCAGCGAGGAGGTGGTGGTTGTGCTGCCGACGGCGGCGGTGGTGATCGGCGAGGACGGCGGGCTGCAGCTGCACAGCCCTGTGAAGACCGCCGCGTTGCACATGACAAACCACAGCACGCGCGACCTCATCCTTGTGGCGAAGGGCCCTGCGCCGCTCGTGCTTGGCCTGCCACGGCCCGCCTCCCCGGTGGAGGAGACGGCGGCGGCGGCCGCCCCGTCGACGCTTTCCTCCCCCGTCTACCCACGCGGCCGCGTGCGCCTGGACGCGCGGCACACTGAGGCCGTTGCGTGGACCCTCACCTCCCTGCCGCAGCTGACGGAGCAGCAGGCGCGGCGGCTGCTGCGGCACGAGGTGGTCACAGTGGTGGAGACGACGCAGGTGTACGTGGCGCAGATCATCGACGAGGGGGCGGGATTCAACTACACCGCCATGCTGTTTCCCATGAAGCGCTCCCTGCCGGCCGTGGGGCAGTGCGTGCTGCTGCCGCGGTTTGTTCTCACCTTTGCCGTGAGCGAGGGACGGGTGGAGACCCCGCTGATTGAGCTCGGCGTGGTGGGCGTGGGCGGAAAGAGCGGCGCCGGCGGCGGCACCCCGGTTGTGGTGCGCCTGACAAACCTCTCGCCGGTCCTGCCGCTGCGCCTCAGCATCGAGTGCGAGCCAACCGTGCGCTTTGCCAGCAACCGCGTCGTCGTGCCGCCGCTGCAGACCGCCTCGGTGGAGGCAGCCCTCCTGGTCAGCCTCATCCGGACGCAGGGGCCCTTTTGCTTCGCCGTCTACTTTGTGAACGAGCTCAACCCTGAGAACGACATGGTGGTGTACGTGACGGGGCAGTACTACTGGAAGCTGTTCGACCTCTCCTGCGACGGCGTGATGAATAGCGCGCAGGAGTCCCTCTCCATGGAGGCGCTGCGGGTGACGGAGACCACCATCACCGCCGCCACGGACATTCTCTCCGAGAGTAAGCTTGTCATGACCGCGATGGAGCCGAACGTTGAGGTGGGCGTGGACGTGGCGGATAACCCCAAACTGGCGGGCCTCATTCAGCTGCAGGTGCTGCAGTACGATGCCGCGGCCGCACTGCAGAGTATCGCCTTTGGACAAGCGAAGCACGGCACGGCCAACAAGGCTGCCCCCGCCCCCATCACTGCCGCAGCTACCAACAGCATGAACGCCGCGACCAGCAGCGGCGGCGTGGGTGGGGGCCCTGGCGCGGTGAGTGCGGCCGACGCCGCGGGGATCTCCACTGTGTCCCTTTCTGCCGCCATCGCAGCTGGTGCTGCTGGTGTGGGCGGCAACGCGAGCAACGGCACCGGGGGTGCGAATTCGAGCGGCAACGCGATGGGGACGCCGTTGGCCACCGCCGCCTCGATGCCGTCCCCTGCGGCGGCTGCGCTGCCTGCCCTGACGAAGCCCGAGGACCTTCTGAAGGGGGCGCCTCCCCGGCCGAGGGAGCAGCAGTCCTTTCGCCTGCGGTGTCTGCTGATGAGGGGGGACTTCGCCGCCCTCTCTGCCGCCTTCTACGGGCAGCGCAAGCTGAAGCGGGCGGACGTCCTTCGGGAGCGACAGGCCATGACGTTTGAGGGCCTCGCGGAGCTGGAGCGGCGGCGGGGCGCCGAGTCTCCCTCCTTCTGGCTGGGCACCCTCCACTTCACCAACTCCCTCACCTCCGCGGATGAGGAGGTGCAGGTGTTCAGCACACTGCGCGCGTTTCAGACCTTCGCCGTCCCCCCGCGCCTCACGCTGACCCCGCAGACCGCAGCGGCGGCCGCGGCGGCGGCAGGAGCGTCACCCGGCGCAGGAAAAGAGGGCGGGAGTGGAACGGGCGGGCCGCACTACGCGGCAGAGACGGTGTACGCGGGCGAGTTAGTTGTCTCCAATCCGTGCGCGCAGCACACGGTGGCGCTCTCCATCACGCCCCTGCTGGACCGGGCGTACCAGGACGGTGTGGCAGTGTCCTGCACCCAGCTCAGCGAGCCGTCGCCGGAGAGCGAAGGATTGACAATGCCGAGTGCGTGGCGCGGTGATCCAGACGCGGTAGGGGAGCAGCAGCATCAGCAGCTCATCGCCAGAAATGCGACCGGCCCTACGGGCGCCTTTTCACCCTCGCCGCTGCTCTCTACTACGAGCGTGCCGGCAGCGGGTGCTTTGCCGTCCCCGCTCCTCACGGCAGAGGCGTCAGGTGCGGGCGCGACGACGACCACCACCACGACGCTTGTGGCGCTCCCGCCGCAGCGTGTGCAACGGGTACGGGTCATGCTACGCGTGGACGCGAGCCGGCATCAACCAAACGTGGAGCAGGCCGTGGCGCTGGCCCTCTTTGATGAGAGCGTCCCGTGTAGTGCGGCGGTGGTGCGCATTGCCCTTGCCCCGCTGGATGAGAGGGAGCAACAGCTGCAAAAGCAGCAGCAGCTTTTTTTGCAAACCACCGGGGCGCGTGTGGACTCAAGGGCCGCCGCGGCTGCGGCTGGTGGTGGCCGTGAAGGCCCGCTGGAGGAGGTTGTGGACGCGATGGATAGGTCCACGGCAACCGTCACAAGCCTGCGAAATGCGTCGCCAAACGCGGCGGCCGCCACGCCTGGGGCGGGTGGCATTCACGTCGCTGGCGGCCTGGCGGCGGCGTCGGGGCTCACCCATGGGATGCCCTCCTCCTCCCCCTCCTCCTCCCCCGCCGCCGCCGCCGCCGCCGCGGGGCCGCCTGCGGAGGCAGCCGCATCGCCGCGTGTGCTGAGTCTGCATGGCGGCTGCCAGGCCGTGGCGGGGTGCCACGGGACGTACACCTGCCGCTTCACCTACGCCAAGGACTCGCCCCCGACGACGGACATTGCGATCCGCAACAACCTCGCGGAGGCGGTGGTGGAGTACAGCGTGGCGATCTGGTCGCAGGGGCCGCAGCCGTGGCTGCTGCTGCCCAGCGCCACGGCGGTGCTGGAGCCCGGCGAGACGCAGCCACTGCGCCTGAACATTCTCTCCACCGAGGCGGGCTCCTTCGGGGGGTACGTGAGCATCACCACCCCCGCCGCCCCGGGGGAGCTGCTGCTGCTGCAGCTCACCGCCGAGGTCTTTCTCCCCACGGCGGGCGAGGGGCTATTTGAGATTGTGGCCTCCAACGGGCAGAGGATGGCGACAAACGCCGAGCGCAGCGTTTTTATTGGCCGCCTCTTTGGCGCCAACACGCATCGCACGTACGTGGCGCTGGAGATTGTGAACCGCTCCAGCATTCCCCTCGAGTTCCCCGTGGCCGTCGTGAATCCATTCCGCATGGAGTTCAATAACATGCCGGAGGACGGGGAAGACCTCAGCCTCGCCGCCGCCACCAACAACGCTGCTGCTGCTGAGGAGGAGGAGGAGGAAGCGGAGGCGGAGGCCGCTTCGGCTGCTTCTAGCCGTGGCGGTGCGGCGACCGCGAGTTCCAACCGCGGCAGCGCGCACGGCGGCGGCGGACGAGCCACGGCGGAGGGGGACGACGGCAAACCGCAAGACGGCGCTGTCGCCCGCCCGGAGTGTGAGGTGCGCCTGCTGGTTTCGCACCTCCACAACGTCGCCGAGATGCGGGGGCAGCGGCGCTTCGTCGTGGACCCCAAGTCCCGCGTGAAGGTGTCCTTCCTCCTCGTCTGCGACCGACTCTCGCTGCCCAGCGGGGTGGCTGTCGCCGGGGAGGCGGAGGTGGTGCTGAAGTGCAAGCAGGCCCGCGACGCCCGGTTTGTTGTCAAGGCCCGCTTTGAGGTCCTCCGGCCGTCGATGCACTCGCCGCGGCGGCTCTTCTTTGCGGCCGCGGAAGACTACGTTCTGAGCATCCCCGTGCGAAACCTGCGCTCGCGCGAGCTCCGCGTCACGTTCCGCACGACGTCCCCCATCCTTGACGTGCTCCCCGGCGAGGACCGCGAGGGCGGCGGGGACGCGGAGGAGCGGGATGCGCGGGAGCGGGGAGAGTCGGGCGGGCGGCCGCAGCAGCAGCAGCAGGGGGAGGAGACGGCGGCGGCGACGGAGGAGAACTTCACTAACCTGCGCGTCATCCCCGGCGGCGGCGCCGCGACGGTGCGGGTGCGGCTGAACGTCGCCCGTGTGACCGCCATGTTGTCGTGGCGGACGTCCGGCGACGCGGCGGCGGTGCTCCCGGCGCTGAGCGAGCAAGTCCTGCTGCTCA
Organism: Trypanosoma conorhini; assembly: GCF_003719485.1. Lineage (NCBI taxonomy): Eukaryota > Euglenozoa > Kinetoplastea > Trypanosomatida > Trypanosomatidae > Trypanosoma > Trypanosoma conorhini. The sequence continues at coordinate 5,330 of NW_021704373.1, read as the reverse complement.
ACGTCCGCGACCCCAGCGAGCGGGTGCGGGTGGAGTTGTGCTACGCGCCGTCCAACGCCCCGCCGGCGCTGGCGTCCGCCGCCGCCGCGGCGAGGCCGATGACCAGTTCCCTCAATGCCGGCCGCCGCCAGATCTGCGAGCAGAGGCTCTTTCACTTCGCCCACGCCTTCTGGCGGGTGCTGCTGGAGGCGGCGGAGGTGTTCCTGCCGGAGTTCGCGTGCTACGCGGCCCAGAAGGGCCTCGACGCGGCCACCGCCGTCCACGCGGGAGGCGGCGGCGGCGGCGGCGGCGGCGGCGGCAGTGGGAGCAGCGCGGGCCGCCCCACGGCGGGGGCGCTCGCGTCCTTCTCGCCAGCGCTGCACTCTCTGCTGGTGGACCTCGCCTGGTTCGTGGAGGAGCTCGTGCACTACTCCATCCTGCTGAGCAACTCGCGCGCGATTGAGGCGTACGGCGTCTTCCTCACGGCGGTGGTGACGGGCCACCCGCTGATGCGGGCGTGGCGGCAGCACAAGGCGAACCTGCCAAACACGCGCAACTTCGCCGTCTTTGGGCAGTACTGGGAGACCATCGACGCTCTGCCGTGTCCGACGCCCTCCCCCGACTGACGGCCCGCTCCCTTTGCAGTCGTGCAGTTAACCGCCGCGCACGCACACACACACATATATATATATATATATATACACGTGTATACACACACAAATCGGTTATTGTTGGTGGCAATGCCATGACTAGGCCGGGTGTGGCCTCCGTACTGGGCAGCGACGAAGGAAGAAGGGGAATGCAGAGGGAGACAGGCGCCCCAGCGCCACGTTTCTCCACTCGTTGGAGACAACGAACTGCTCTGAGCGGGGTGGGGGGTCCGTGGGCGAGGAATTGGGGGAAGCAGAAATGTACCGCCGCTTCTATTGTTCATATGGCTTGAAGGTACATGTACACATGCTCTCACGCAGAAATACATTTATATATATACATATATATCTGGGGTCACGTGCGGCTGCGAGCATGTAGGGCGTTCTGACTGTGGGTCACTGTGTGTGGACGCACGTGGGCTTGCCCCTTGTGTGTGCCTCTGCCTCCGGCTCTCCTCGCGACTTGAGCGCGGCACGCCGGCAGGATGACACTAACGCTTTCACTTTTCTCGCCCCTTCTCTCCGCCTCTCCCAATACACACACCACAGGCAGGCAGGCGCAGGCGGTGTGTGCGTGTGCCTCTGGCGGGGCGGAAACTTATCGTCCAACTGCCGCCCCACCTCCCCACACAAACACACACGCACACCGATGCAACGAGGAACCGTACTCCTTGCCCTTTTTTTGGCGTTTGCCTCATGCCTCTGCCACGTCGGTGCGGCCCAACCCGGTACCACGCGTGAGAACAACACGGCAAGCGCACGAGCCCTACTACAGGGCCATACGCCCCAGCATCTTGGCACGTCACCGCAAAGCAACGAAGGACAACTACACGTACCCGAACACACGCGCGTAGGGGCAGGGTACAATAAACTCGATACAAATCACACATCCCTTCGGCACTTCAGTTCAAGCCACCAAAATACTGCTTCTACCATGGATAAAGGCAGTGAGGGCCCTGTAGCAGCAGCACCGAGCTTGATGTCGACGCCCAATGGCAAGGCCCCCCAAGACAACAGCACCGAGCTTTGTGGTTGAGCGCAGCAGCACGGATTCGATCGGATTATCAAACACTGTTAGTGCCACTGGAATTGCTTCGAGGACATTGTCTTTGTCGTTGTCAGTGTCGAGTACGCCTTCTGTGTTGATGTGTCCTATGATGTTCCTGCGGGTAGTTTGTCCTCGGTGCCTATTGGTGTTGATAGTGTCCGTGCGGGGTTTGTACTCAGTGGAAGATTTGGTGGTAAATGGAATTTTTTGCCTGTGAATGGTAGTAGGCCTGATGTGAAGGATGGTGAGTTTGTGAGTTTGAATGCTAGTGGGGTGAAGGTTGTTTGCCGTGAGCGGGAGTTGGGTATGATGAGCCGTCGGGGCTGCTCCTATTTCTTGCCGTTGATTGAGCGTGGCGTGGTGGTCCGCCGAAATGGCTTGGGCGTCTTTGAGGTAAGTTCTCCCTCAGTGGAGAACTTTTATATTGATGCGACGGAGTCTATGGAGTTTGCGATTCCTGTTGAGGCGGCCTTGGGCTGCCGCGTGGAGCCCCCGTTGGGGCCGGTGCAACACAAAAGGTCGCATCTGCAGCGCGGCTTGGGGGGAGCAAGACCTACCGCTGTGCCCGCTCATATCTGTTGCCGTGGATCCTGTGCCGCAGCCCGTGTATGCAGGCGGCACGGGGGAATTTGGGAGGCTTACCGCCATGTTCTCGCTGTTGGGTGCGCCTTTGGGTGTTCCGGGTGTTAACTACGTGACGGCGTTAAGTATGCGGTAGTTTCCCAGAAGACGACGGCTTGCGTCTGGCGTGCAACGCATAAGTCTTTCTGTGTCGACGATCGAGGACTCCTTCGTTGGGGTGATGCTGGGCAACCTCATTATCACCGGTGGCGTGCTGGCGTTGCATGTTGTGGTGATTTTCTTGGTGAAATGGAGGCGCAGTTCCTCGTGGGCGGTGGCCGCCGAGCACAGCTTCTTCCCTGGAATTCCGTTGCTTCTTCTTGTGAACCTCTTTCTGGGGACCTCCGTTGCGTCCATGCAGGGGCTCGCGTCGAAGGCGGGGCCCACGCTGGCGCTGGGCATTGTGATGTTCGTGGTCTTTGCTGGCGGCCTCGTCGTGGCGCTCTGTGCCTTGATGGCGAAGGTCCGTCCGACGTTTTACCCCGTTGTTTCACCTGCATTTGCGACGGCGGCACAAGACTCGTATGTGGCGGCGTTGGCGCATCGGTGGCTGCTGCGGGTGTGTGGGATCTGGCCACCGGCGACCGTGGCGAACAGCTTATTTCTAGTGCTGGCGAATCTGCGCAGGTCCCGGGTTGCGTGGGTGACGCTGTGGCTCTGGGCGCCCCCTGCTCGTCTCCGTGTGTGCGACGTTTCCGGTGGGGACGGCCGCGGGGTGCGTCGGCGTTCACGCCGCGCTGATGTTTTGCCACTTACTCTTCCTTGGCGTCGTCGCGGTGTTTCGCCCCCTCATCTCCCCGCTGGACAACGGCTACTACCTCGCCGTGATGCTCGTGAGCGTCTGGCTCCTCGCCGTCAACGTGCAGCTCTTCCTGCACCCCGCCGACCGGCGGGCCCTGTACGCCGAGTGCGGCGCCGCCGTCGTGGCCATCGCCGCCTTCTCTGTGCACGTCGTGCTGAAGATGCTGCAGGCGCTCGTGTTTGCCAGAAGGAGGTGGACGGACCTGGACGTGTGAGGCACGCCAGGGGGGCGCTACAGGGAGCCCAACGAGGCCGCACTCTTCTCCACGATTCCGCACGGGGCGGCGGCGGCGGCGGCGCCGTTGTCTGTCGCGGGATTCCCACTGGTGGCCCCGCGTGTGCTGAGCCTGGTGGAGCGCACCACCGACGACGGCCTCGGCGACCACGTTCTCCCCGGCCCGCAGCTCCCCACCCCTGTGGCGCGCGAGCTGCTGGCGGACAGCGCGCCCGCCGTGGACGGGCTGTCACGGCCGTTGCTTCCACTGCGCGGGGCGCGGCGGAGGGCGGACGCCTGTCGTTCAGCTCCCTCTCGCTGGGCTCACTCAACTCGGTCGAGCTTGACTTGCTGAGCAGCCGCGGGTCGCAGAAGGACCCGCTGAGGCTGGGGGCGTGAGGTGCGGCGTCAGCGGCGCCCCTCCTGCCCCCTCCCATTGGGCCTTGGCGTGTGCCTGTGCGTGTTTGCGTGCGCCCGGTGTTTCGACGGGACGTGCGAAGGAGGACGTCTGGGCCGGTTCTTTGCGCCCACACGCCGTGGCTGACGTGGCTGGGGGGAGTGCCGCTCGCCCACCACATACGCTGCGGCAGCCCGTGTGTGCATCTACATGCCGTCATGCTCGAGTGAACACAAGCGATGGCGTCTTGCCCCGCTGCTCTGTTCATTACACCCACCCACCCACACATGCGCGTGCACACATGGAGGCGTGCGTAGGATTGTAGGCCGTTAGTACCGTTCTTCTCTTACGTGGCTTAAACTACCCCCCTCCTTCTTCTTTAGCGACATTGATTTGCTCGTTCGTTCGCTTTATTTTTTATTTATTTATTTTTATTCTTCTGCCTCTGTTATGAGTTCGTCGACGCATTTCTTTTTTCTCCACTTTTTTTTCTCTTGTGGTCCTTGTTTTCTTCTTTGCTTGTCTGTCTGTCTTTTTTTTTCCTTCTGCGTTTCTCGGTCGCCGGGGTGGCGCTACGCCCCTCCCCCGTTTCCCTGCGCCCGCACGGCCTCTTTTTCTCCGCACCCTCTTCCCCTTTACTTCTCGCTTTTTTTAAATTTTCTCTCTCTCTCTCTCTCTCTGTGTGTGTGTGTACGTGTGTTTTTCCCTCGCAGCACCGAGCACACAGCCAAACAAGCAAGCACAGCAATATGGCCAAGGGCAAGAAGAGCGGGGAGGCGAAGGGGACGCAGAAGCGCCAGAAGAAGATCCTGCGCGAGAACGTCCGCGGCATCACGCGCGGGTCCATCCGCCGCCTGGCGCGCCGTGGCGGCGTGAAGCGCATCTCCGGCGTCATGTACGACGAGGTGCGGGGCGTGATCAAGGCGTTCGTGGAGGGCGTCGTGCGCGACGCCACGGCGTACACGGAGTACGCCCGCAAGAAGACCGTCACCGCCGTCGACGTCGTGAACGCGCTGCGCAAGCGCGGCAAGATCCTCTACGGCTACGAGTGAGCAGCGGGGCGGCGTGAGTGTGAAGGCCACGCCCCGTGCGCCCTCGCGGTCGTCGTCGTCGTCGTCGTCTTTTTTTTGTTTGTTTTTATTTATTTGCTGTTTTTTTTTGTTTTGCTTTTGGATGAACGCCCCTCCCCCTCCGTTGGCGGCAGCCGCGCACACGCGCAGGGAGGGAGGGGGGAGGAAAGGCGGGTGTGTGTGTGTGTGTGTGTGCCGCGGCGCGCGGGGAGGAAAAGCAGCGAAGGGACGAAGAAGCGGCGGCGGCGGAGCTGCAAAGGCAAAAAAAACAAACAAAAAATAATAATGATGAAAAGCGTGTGTGTGTGTGAAGGGGAGGAGGAAGAGGAGGAATTTTTGCTCGGGGGCCCACGTCTCTCTCTTTGTGTGTGTGCGTGAGACCCCCCTTCTTTTTTTTTTGTTTCGTTTCTTCCTTTTTCCTTCTGCGTTTATTTGCCGCTGCTTTGCGTGCTGCATCGCCCGGCGCAGTGAGTGAACTACGCCCGGTGCGTGCGGCGTTGGTAACTCCGTGTGTGTGTGAGAGCGAGAGCGAGAGAGAAAAAATGGAAGA
>NW_021704371.1:11556-23094 GCF_003719485.1 Trypanosoma conorhini | reverse complement strand
CCCCTTGATCTTGCCGCCCACCGTCACCTCACACCCCTTGGCGCCGCACTCCATCACGTGGCGGACGATGCCCATGGCGGCGCGGCGCACCTGCAGGTTGCTCAGCAGCTTAAAGCGGAGTGACTCCGCCTGCGCCATGGCGGAGAGGCCACGCACCTCGACGCGCTCGGCGTACAGCTGCAGCTTGCCCTCCTTGTAGTGAAAGCGCTGCTGCAGGCACGCCGTGAGCTCGCGGATGCGGCGGCCCTTCTCCCCGAGCACCTCGCGCGTCTTTGTGGCACGGATGACGATTTCGGTGCGGGTGGACGTGATGCGGTGCTCCACGCCAGCGAAGCCGTCGTCGGCGAGCTCGCGCTTGAGGAACTCAAACAGCTCGGCGTAAAACACGCCATCACGGACGATCATGCGCTTCTTGGAGAGAGGCCCCATTGCCGTTGTTGCTCCACTAGTGTGTTGTCCCTTTGAGAGTCCACTTGGAAAAAGGGGGACAAAAGCAAAGTGAAAGAAAGAGGAATATGGATCACATGACGAGCCCGCTTGTGCACGCACCTACATGAAGAAAGTGCGAGGGACGGAGGGACGGAGAGTGGCGAGCGCGACCCGTGCCATTAAGACGGATGGAGAGATCGCCCGCCAGAGCCACAGACACGCAATAAGAAAGAAAAAAAATATGTATGAAATTTGAAGGGGGAAAAAGCCTTCATCTCCACTAATTCCTCTCGTTTTTTAGTGCATATATATATATATATATATATATATGCGTGTGTGCGTGTGTGTGTGTGTGTGCTCCTCCTTCGCGCTTCCTCTTGGACCAAGCAGAGCCCCATTGCGGGCCTTTGCGCCCTCACGCGGCGGGGTACGACAGGATGACGCGGTCCCGCATTGGGCATCCCGCCGAAGTCACGGGATGTCGGTGCGTGACGGCGAACCCAAGCCTGCAGAGGGCCGCGAGCGCGGCCTCAACCGCCTCCTCGCCCGTGGCAGCATCATCGATGATCAACTTGGCGTTGCTGCCCACCGCCGCGAGCTCCGCCTCCGACTTCGCCATCGTGCACGGCGCAGTGGCCCTGTCAACGCGGCATATCTTCTCCGCCTCAACCTGCGCCAACACCTCGGGATGGGCAAACTCGTGAAACACCGCCAGGTACATCGCCAGCTGTTCTCCCCGTGCGCGTACACACGTGGAAGAAAACAGTTTTAAGTTAAAGAAAGAAAGAAAAAGGAAAAGAGCGTGTGGTACGACAGCGCGATGGGGCCAAGGCCCCGTTACAGTTTGTCCCACCCGACAGAAGCATCAAAGGCCCAAGCTGTCAGCCCAGCAGCGACGGAGACGGCGTGCGACGCAGCAACGTCTTTGATCAGCGCGGACACACGCTCGTACAAATGGAGCAAGAAGAAGAAAAAACGAAACGAAACAACATATAAGGCCTATAAAAATAGTACAAAACGAAACACTAAAAATAGAGGTTCTTCTCAGAGAAGGGGAACAAGACACCAGAAAATATCGTACCTAATCCATGAAGTGGGACCAAACACGAACGACAAGACGAACACAGTTAGTACTTATCTATCCGTCGCACACACACTCTACATATATATTTCTGTCCGTCTGCGTGTAGATGCGCGGGTGTGCTTACCGGGGCAAGTAATCCACACCACCATGAGGCATCACCTCACATATCCAAATATTCACAACTACATATATATATATATATATATACTTCACCTCAATTGCATCTGTCCTTCATAAGCATAGTGACGGTTTTTTGCTTCTCCCCTCCTCCCTCATCTTCGCTTCCTCCCGCTTTCCATTCACAGACAGTTCATAGTTCTAGCTGACTCAATGGACGGAGGAACATAAACGAGGGCGTTCTTACTACAATGCACAGCTTGCACCGCCTTTGGGTCGGCTGCAAGTTCACCAATGGAGATAGGGCCAACAAAGTGACCGCGGCTTTGCTGCACCACGGCCGCCATTGAGGCCGCCCCCCTATACGGCGCCGTTCCAGGAGCAAGTCCCGTCACGGTGGCACATGCAATGGCCCTCACCACAGCACAAAACCCCGTTGTAGTTACTACGCTGTTGCTCTCAATTCTCTCTGAAACGAGTTGGTCACGGCCCACATCGCTATCACTGTCAAAGTGAAGATCCGGCCCCAAAGCAGGTGCATCCTGGCCGCGGTGGCTGCAGCGGCAGCAACGCCTACAACAGGTGGAGAAAATCCAACCCATTAGTTCCTCCGTATAGAGGAAGAGTAGCACGTTCACCACGGCAGCAAAAGGATACATAAAAGAGACCATGGCCGATAGATAAAAGTCTGCGACAGAGGCGGCGTATGACGCTGACAACGCAACGACGAAGCGCTCCAAGGCACCAAAGAAGTACACCAGAGTAGGATAGGCACAGAAAACTATGATGCGACACGACACAATCGGGTTATCGCGCATCAAGGAAGGGGAAGAACGCCGCAACGTGGTGTACGCATACACCGCACTAAAAAAAAAATCACCGGCCAGGCATATGCTGCAGCCACCTGCAGCAGCACGAGGACCGATTTTTGCCAGAGTCCCGCCTGAGGAGAGAGGTCAGCAGTGGCGGGGATCCAGCACCATGCAAACTTCTGTGAAAAGAAAAGCGTATTATCCAGTGTTCGAGGCGTTTCCAGATGTGCACCATTATGACGTGGCACCACCACAATGTCTGGCACATAGAGCAGCAATATCCAACACAAGAGCAGAGAAACGGAAGCGTACAAGAAGGCAACCAGATAAAACTTCCATGTGAGACGCAGCAGAGCGTGGCGCATAGGATGCTCTGCCGTCGTTACATCAACATCGTCACTGTTTGACACCAACGGCCACTGAAGCACGGAGACGGAAACCGATGTGCCAGCAGCAACAGAATCAGAAGCAGAAGTAGCGGCGGCAGCAGCCGCGGTAGCGGTAGCGGCAGCGGCAGCGGCGACAGTATCATGGGCGGGACTGCCATCACTACCACCACTGCTACGACTATTTCTCGTTGTTCTATTGGTGGAGGGAGGGGGCCCTCCACAACAGGAGAAAAAACGCCTGTAGCAAGAACAAAAGAAAAAGGGAAATCCCCGTCCCGCCGCTTCGCTCTGCCTGGAGCACATACATCGCCGTTTGCGACGATCATCACTTCGACCGTGGGAGGGCTGCGTTATGCCCGACGTGGAGCTCACTCCGCTGCTGCTAAGCCCATGTTCCCATAAAAAGTGGGCAGCTCCCTGGGACCCGCCCTCAGATGTACGAAAGATTCGTCCGTCGTCGCTGTTGCCAACTTGCTCCAGCGAGGAGAGGCGACGACTGTTGGCCAGCACAACAAAAAATACCGTCTGCAGCACTTGCCCCATCGCGTCCAGGCACTGATGAATTGAGGCATTGACGTTGCACATTGCATATGTCATGCCAGAGGGTGAACAGCCACCCGCGTCTACGACGCGTTCCCCCCGCAAGACTGTCATGAGAGCAAAGATGAAAAGCTGCACCGCCTGCAGCACCTGCACCACGACGACCACGACAAACACGTCATTAAATACACTGCGAAGCGCACTCGAATAAAAAAAGCCAAAATATTGGACGAGGAGGAGAATACCAGCCAACACCGCACACACTGCCGCCGCCATGCACATGATGCAGTTCAACCTCGTTGATGAAGAGTACGGAAGTGCACTGCAGTTGCTCGGCGGAGGCATTTTGTCCACATAGCCATCGCCCAGAGAAAACGACTTCATGTGCAGGACGGCACTCACGTACTTTGCCTTCACAGACCCGCAAGAAGTAAGATAAAAAAAAAAAGGTATTTCCACTTATCAATGACAAAAAACACGAAGCCACGCAGACAACGAACGGCGAGCAAAGGAAAAATGGAAGTAAGAGGAAGCACCACACACACACACACACAGTGATGAAGAAATATGTGAAGGAGGAAAATCGCTCAGAATTGCACTGGCGCACTAAGAAGAAGGTGTGAGAGTTAAAAATTTTCGAGGGCATGCGTGGGAACAACCCCACTCGTCTCCCACTACAATCGACAAGTGAGACGCACATAAATGCCTCTTTCTTCCCACTGCAACCATTCCTCGGTGGAGCGTTAAGTGTTAAGCGGCAGAAGGCTCTTCCCTTGTTCACTGCCGCATGGTCTCCATCATGGAAGACATAGCATTAAACTGTACTCGCCGTGTCTCATCCTCGTTCACACGCATATTCGTCATGCGGTAAAGTTCGTCCCACTTGGCGCTGCAGTTCGTGACACACTTCTTCTCGGCAAGGTCGGCGTTCAATCGATAACGAATTGGGGCCTGCGTGGTGCGCAGCAGCGTGTACAGCTCCTCGGTGTCGAGGCAGCGGTCCAGGCAAAACGTCGTGCTACGGTGCAGCATGGCTGACTGGACGCGAACGGAACCCAACAACTGAAAGGCTCGCGTCGCGTCCTGCTCGAATGGTGTCATTGGAGGGGCCTGCGGCTGCATGATTAGCTTCTTCCTTCGCCTCGTTTAAATGCCTTTTCGTCCTCGCCTCTCCGCTCTTCCCCCTTCCTGCGTCTTGTTCCTTTGCTTTCTGACCCTCATCGTGCAAAGCAAAACAAGATGTGTGGCACACCCGCGCATTCACACACAGCGAAGAACGCGTGCGTTGAAATTGTGGGGGTGGGAAAAGGAGAGCAGACGGAAGAAGCAAGAGGGAGAAACTATAAACAGCCGTCGCACCGCAGTGCGTCACCCAACTCACACACAGAAGCTCAAAAAAAAAAAAGCATTGAACTACAAAAAGCAGGACCCCACAACACTTCTCCTTCACACGTCATCCCGAGCTGACGAATTCTGCACTTCCTCGCTCAAGTTTTCTTCTCGGGCCCGCTGCCGCAGCTTGAAGGCAATTAGAATGGGGAACGCGCACGGAAGAAGACGAAACTCACTTTCCCAGCCTACACCGCGACCCACCTTCCCCTTCCCGCCCTGCCTCTTTGTAGGAGGCTACCTCGCCATCCCTGTGCGGTTGCACGAGTGTGTGTGCGTGTGCGTGTCTGTGCATGGAATCCAGTGGGTTCTGCCCCATTTTTTCCTTTGTTTCATGGAAGAGCAAAAAGAATAATTAAAAAACAACGTCCACACGCAAACACGCCCACGCACGGAGAGGCCAAAGAAAGAAAGAAAGAAAGAAAAAAGAACCTTCTTCTCTAGTCAATCTTTCTACATCCTATATCCGACTCCTCCTCACTCATCGACTCATTAAATATCACAATCACCGTCTCTGTATCCCTCTTGTCACCCACGCATTTTTCTCCTGCCACGCATCTCGCTTAATCGCTTCCCCCGCCACTCTTCACAGCTAGCCGCGCAACCCAGAGTTTCCAGGCAGCATAGCACCTTCGCACGCATGTACTGTGTCGGTGCAATTCCGCTGTGTTAGCCACACAGCCCCCTATTGTATTCTTTTTGTTCCTTTTCGCACGGTTTAATCGGTTCTGACCCCACGTACCCTACGACGCCCTCTCTCCCCCCACCCCACCCCCTTTACGTTTCCCCTTTGCTTACAGATGCACCTCCTGCACCCCTCACCCGTCGTTGTGGCTGCTTCCATGACGACGCAGACAGCGACCGCCTCCAATGAGCAATACACCCACGCACAACCCCACGAGAAGAGCTACCCACGTCGATGCCTATGCGTGTCGCCGGAGGGCAACCACCATCCGCCGGCAAGGGTGAAGCGCGGAAACAAGGGCTCAACACATACCAACATAAAAATAAAATCAAAAGGAGATGAGGAAACAACCGGCACCCAATTCACCCTCCTCCTCCTCTTCTAGCACCTTCAGTGCCCTAAACAGGGATAAAATAAAAAATAAAAAAACTCGCCTACGCAATGTTCAATACCTGCCATGCAGGGAATAGTAAGCCGTCGTCCCACACACCCACCTACACGGGCTGTGCGAAGCGTGGCAATGGCACGCGCACTAATAGTGGTAGGATGGGGGCGTGCAAGATGACGTGTAGATTGACGGCATAAACGAGAGACGAGGCAGAAATACCGAGCAAACACGTGTGGGAGAGGGATACTTGGGCGAGCAAAAAAAGGTATAATAAAAAAAACACCGCAAACGAAGCTACTGAAAATAGGGAAAAAGGTGGCAACAAAATACACACTAGAGCCGCCCCGAAAGAATGAAGGAGGCTAAGGTTACATCTTTAGTGCATTAGCCGCAACGAACCTAAACAAGTGAAGTAAAAAAAAGAAGACAGGAATACATGGAAAAAAACACAAGAAAGAAAGAAAAAAAAGAGTAACTTTTTTTTTTTTAGCGTGTCTTTGCGTGCATTTGTTTTTCTTTATTTTCCCTTGCAGTGTGGGACGCGTTCCGCATTCCTTCGGGTCCGCTTTGCACCGGCCCCTCCGTCCTCCAAGTGCAGGAGACCCAAAAAGGAGATGCAGCGTTCAGAACAAAAAAAATGCCGCGCGCACGCAGACACACACGCACATGTAACCAAAATCCTTTCAATTCCTTCTTGCTTTCCCTATCGCTGGTTTCTCTTTTCCCCACCTGCCTCCTTCTTTTTGTTTAACGCTGCGAGAGCACGCGGTGTGAGAGGCGGACCGCGATGTAGCAGACCAGGAACCAAGACACGAGTCCGAGGCTCTTGAGTTCATCCTCCCCCGCGTTGGCCGCCGCCATTGCGACACCCCTCCCCTCAACGTCAGACATTGCAGAGCTACTGACGCTCAGGTTACTCCCTTGCAGAAACAAACACTTGTGGCTGGGCCCTTCCAGAGCACCGTCAGGGTCAACGCCGGGGCTCGGTGAGGCCCACAGCAGTGGACCAAGTAACACCGTCATCGCTACTTTGTCTGCCCACTTCATGGGAGACGGCACACAGTGACGAAAACAGTGTGAAAAAACGACAACGGCTGGACGATTCCCGTAGATGCATAGCATCGGGATCATAAACCCAAAGGATATGAAGAAGCCTATTGCAGTGGGAGTATTTAAGCATAAAAAACCATAGCAATTCTGCAAGAATGCTATCCTATGTGTATCATTTACCGTTTGACTGGTGTTCCGGCAACAATGGAGGACACAACGGTGCTTACGTGCCAGTGCAAGTCGTTTCATGAGCAACTGAACATTCCGGGTAATCCTGCCGTGAATATGCAATTGCTCGGTGGTGTTAAACCTCTCCGCCTCTTCCCGCAGCTGCGCGATTTGTTTCTCTAGTTTACTCTCTTCTGGGTAAAATAGGCGTGGAACCAAGCGCCACCAGTGCAAGTATCCCAGGTATGACACTAGTGTGAATACGGCAATTAGCAACGCCAGTACATTGTCCTCCAAGAAGGGGCACGTTGCCTGCATCTACTACACAAGGGAGTGAGCAGGGGCGGTGGTGCTAGTCCCTAGCAGCGGTGCGCCACGTGCACAAAGAACAAACGCACACCGCCGACTCTCGCAACTGTCGGTGAAGAAGCAGAGAGGTGTGGAAGCGCCATGAAACACGGAGACATGCAGAAAGCAACAGCAACCAAAAAGAAGGGGAAAGAAAAGAAAAGAAAAAAACTCACGACTACTAACTATAGAATGAAACCACCACTCACCACACGGGATTGTAGAAGCAAAGAAGCGCGCAAACATGCACACCCAACACAAGTGCAATTGAAACCCACAAGAGGCATTATCTATCACACGTGTACTTGTTAAAATGCAACTAACAAAACCACCATTATCAATGATCAAAGGTAGGGTTCGCTTGCACGGCACTGCGTCCACACACACCCAGACACGCCTTCCCCCACTCAGCTTTTTCTTCCCAAGTGACGGCTTTCTTTTTCTTTACCCCCACCCTTTAAGTTCCCCTTATGCCTCCCGCGGCGGTGAGGAATTCCTTTCGCTCCCTTTATCATTCTGTTCCCCACCCCTTTTATCTCTCCCTCTATCTATCGGGCTCTATACCATAGACGCTCTACGCAGCAGCTGTGCACCAGCGGCAAGCACTAAAGAAGACGAAGTAAACACAAAAGCAGAAGAAAAAAAAACGTCAAAAACGTCTTTCTTTCTCCTCCCTTTTTTTTGTTTGCTCATCGTTGATTCCGTCATCTTCCGCTTCTTGACGTCTCCCTCGTTCAGTTATCTCTCCTCCATCCCTCTAGCCCCTCTCGAATTTAAGTAAAACGAAGAGACAGCGGAAGGAAAAAAAAGTGTAGCATACGCATGCCGGAATAAATGCATGCGTGCATAAGTATACCTCAAAACGCTTGCAGCGCACATACCGTCAAGGCACGTTGGGAGAGACATCCACCAACCTCGTGCACTGCCGGAGAGAGAATTACTAGAGGAGATACGCAATGCCGTTGTCGTAGAACACAAGCTCACGCTGATGGAAGCTGCGTAGGATTGCCTCTACGGTCTCCATGGCAGACGGTTTGCGGTATCCCATCTGGGCCAACTTCTTCACCACCACAACAGACGTCACAGGGTCGTATAGCTGAACCACCGACGCCACCTTCTTCTCCAGCTGCATCATTGTCCACTCCTCATCCTCCTCATCCTCCTCATTACTATTATTAAGCCGCGATGCGGCCACCGCCTGGTGGACGACGGCTGCAGCAGCGAAAACCTTGTCATTGTGCCGCACTTCCAACTCTGCTTCTCCCTCTACCTCCGCTGGTGCGCCTTCCTCCCCCTCCATGGGAGTTTTGGTTCGCACTTTCGCAGCTGTATCCGAAGCGGACGTGCGTCGCGGAATCCGCGGAGTGTCGTCCATAGAGGAGACATTGCCGTCCACAGCAGTTAGCATGGTACGAGTGTTCTTCCTGTGATTGCCCCTACTCGTGTTGCTGCTGAGCACGGCGGTATTAGTTGCGCCTGTGGGGCCTGGCGGCGTCGCTGCAGTTGTTGCCGCCCCTACCGCCCTGCTTCTTCCTGCAGCTGAGGTTGCCTGAGATGTGGAACCCCTTGAAAGCAGTTTCTGAATCATCTGTTCGTCGCGCTTAAGCTGCGCCTGCACAATGTGAGAGCTCGAGACACGTTTGCCAAGCTTCTCGCAGTGCGTGTAGTGGAAGCTGGCGAGAGTGCTATAGAGCGCCATCTTGCTGCGGCTCTTGGGGAGCGGAATATCCAGCATGACGCACAACACCCGTAGAGCCTCAACGTGGAGCTCAAGGAGGCTAAGGCCCACAACTTTATCAAGTAAGGTACGGAGATATGCCGCAATGAACTCTGTGTTGTCCACCTCTGATACCTCGGCACCGGTGTGGGGGCCAGAATGTTCCGTGCCTGTCTCAGCAACTGGGCGAAGCTCGCCACTCTCGCCTTCGTCTGCGTTTTTTGTCCCCTTTCCATTCTCCGCTTCAACTGCCCCCTCCTTCGCATCGTCACGGGGGCGTTTCACTGCGGCAGATGCAACGAGCGGAGTGGGCTCACAAAACTCCTCCGCCACGAGTGCCGGCTTTTTATGCCTGCACGTTCTGTACTGCCGTGCAGCAGCGGCCTCCTCGATGGCATGTCGCCAGCGCAACTTAACCTCGTCTGTGGCAGTGTGCAGCAGCCGCAGTGCCCGAGCGAAAATGCCTTTCCGTATTTCGTCCTCCTCGCTACGCAACGGCGGCTGCAGGCGCTCAAATGGGTTGTTGATGTTTTTCTTGTTCGCGCCGTCGTTGCTGTTGGTGTTGGCGGCGCCTACAACAGCCACCGCCGCGGCGCCGTCTAGCTGCATATGTCAATGTTTATGTAAAAGGGAACTGTGGGGCGGGGACGCCTGGCCTCCGCCACTGTGCCTGCTCTTCCAAACGCGAGTAATTCGTGCTCGGGGAACAGTAAAGTCGCTCCCTCCTTTGCCTCGTTGGTGTGGAGGTTGCTGATGGTGGTGGGCGGCGATGGTGACGGCCCTTCCCCCGAGAGGCAGAGCGAGGGAGTCAGAAAGAGAAAACGCCGTGCCGCCTAAACGCTACGACTGTTGGAGTAGGACCGAAGCACAAGCGACGATGTGACCTCCAAAGAGGCGGAGCACAAGTGCAAACAGAGAGCCAGGACGAAAAACACACAAACACACAGAAATGCACACACAAAAGGCGGAAAAGGCAAATGACAAGGACGATATGGGGGAAGAAAAAACTAAACGAATAACTCGAAAGTCGCTATCTCGTGTCAACCCGCCTCACTTTCCTTGCCAGCGCCGTCAGCAAGTTTGCTCAACGCCTCCCCCGCCGCCCCAGCCACACCCCCACGTGCACGCCACTTCTCCTCAAAGGACATGGTGGTATTCTTCGCCAGCACCAATGCCCGCCGTAGAGAGATCGTATTTCCCTCGTTCTCGCGTAAAACCGGCTCAAACGCCTCACGGTAGTCCTCGTAATATGCCGCCACAGAATCACGCAGTTGCGTATAGAGCGGTGTGTACAAAACGAATAACGCGGCAACAAGGAAGCATGTCACCCATAACACAACCCACTCCACTCGCTGCAAACGATCACTTAGATCTGCTGCCACATCTGTACCACTTTCCTGCGGAGGAAATGGAACCGTCCCGGTTTCGTCTGAGTGTGGAATCGGCTTAGATAAAAAGTGGCAAAGTGGCTCCCAGCCGCTTCCGTAACGATACACAAGTAACCTATCCTTCGGCACCACCGTCTTCACACGATCTTCTAGCATCTCCAAGACGGCTGCCACGGAAACTTTTCGACTCGATCCAGCCATACCCATAGTCATTTTCGATACCATTTGATGGAGATGGGCACCGGCTTGCCGCTTTGCCGCCTTCTCTGTCTGCCGCAGCAGCGGCTCCCAGATGGTCGCTGCATCCAACGCCCATGCGTCCTTGTCCACTTCCTCAACAAGGATAACACGTGTGCTCAGCGGGCACTCTTTCAAGATTTCCTCAAAAGCCAAGGTGCACGGCGGGCCCACCAAGGCATCAAAGCCTCCACTGCCGTCACTTGCCCCCTTGTCACTGTTGTCAAGCATGGCGGGGTTAAACGGTTTCTTTTTACTCAAAACCATGCACCACTCTTGTGGGTGCGTCGTCACGCGACCCTCTGTGAAGGTTTGCCGAAAGGTATATGGGGTGTACCCAAGCTGCTGCAGCGCCCGCGTCATCGCCCCGCCACCGGGGATCATTGTCAGGCAGAGCACCTTTGGCGGAGCACGCAGCCACTGGCCACGACGCCACATTATTGGCGTTGTTCCCGCCGATGCACTCAGAGCAATGAACAAACACCACAGCAATCAACTTAAAAAGGCTCGTTCTTTTTTTTTCTTTCTTCTTTTTTTTTTATCTGCTTGTGATTATTTGCGTCTCCCTCTCTCCCCTCCTTCCCCCTTCACCCCAAGTCCCATTCTTGCCTCAGAATGATTGAGCGGGGCGCCAGAAGTGAAGAGGAGGGATGTGAGGGAAAGTCCAAAGAGGCAGAAACCAAAAAAAAAAGAGTAACGCAGCGGCAATCCCACAAATACGTCGCAGCCAGAGTTATCAACCCCCACCCTCTCTCCCAATTAAGGCAAAAAAAAAACGGTTTAAGAATAGGACATTG
>NW_021704371.1:0-11472 GCF_003719485.1 Trypanosoma conorhini | reverse complement strand
TTTTTGGGGGGGGAGTTTTCGTCCAGCACCGAGGTCGAAGAGACAGTGACGCAGCCGGTGTCCAAGAACTGCAACGAGAGTAAGGTGCGTCAGGAGGAATCACGCTTCCGTGGCGCGTGCCCCTCCATCAGATGCAAACCTCCAGAAACCACCTGCGGCTTGGACTCCTTTAGCCGCTTGGCAAACTCGTAACGCGCCTTCAGCGCCGCCATACGACGCTGCGTGGGGCTTGCGTTCTCTTTTCCCTGCCGTTTTGAGTCGTCCGTGCTGGCTGCAACTTCCGCAGACGTCGCAAGTGTTCGCGCCTTCGCGCCGATAGAGCCCGTGGCCAAGAGCTGTTCCCGAAGGGTCTTTCCATCGATGGCGGCGCCCTTACTGACCGTCCCCGCGCCTCCCTCAGAGGCGTGAAGCTGGTGGTTCAGTCGCTCAATCCACTTGTCAGCTGATCCGCAGAATGCCTCTGCCGCTCCACTCACTGTGCCCGATGATGGCGATATTAATGATGATGATGACAACAATGCCCGGTTTTCCGCAGCCCCCTCCTCCTTTTGCTGCTTCTCCGCGTACTCAGTCAGTCCAACTGCATCGTTCAGGTACCGCATCTGCGCCGCCTCCACAGTGGCGAACATCACTTCAATACGGTAGTCCTTCGAGACGCGTGTGCCGTACTCAAAGGTGTGGAACGGTTGATGAGTCCACTTATACCCCATCTTGTACTCCCCAAGGCAGGGCTGCTCCACTACGGCAAGACTTCGCGGGCTCATGTAGAGTCGAGGAAACCAAGGGCTGTCCAAGTGCTGCAGATGCATGACTGTTGTGGAAACAAGATTTAATATGCCCACATACGGGCCAATTGCCGCCGGCTTTTTGTGAATTGGGTACCCGGAAAAATTTCCAATCATCTCACTAACCTGGCAAATGTTGGGTATGCTGGGGATAAGGCCAAGGTGGAAGAATTGCCCCAGCACCCGCTGCAAGGACGGGGCACGGCTTATCGCAAAAGCCAGGGTGTCCTTTCCGGGTATCCCCAACTCCTTCTCATAGAGGTTGACGCAATAACGCGATTCCTCGGCGATGTATGCAGCGCGGGCGTCTTGAAGCAAATGCAATAACTCGTCGGAAATACACGCCTCATCCTCGCGTGTGATAACACCTTGATAGCTGGTAAGGCCAGCCACGAACATCTTTCGCATGCCGTAGGTCGAACGGGGCTGACCGATGCTCTCATAGTTGGGCTCCAGCAGGTTTTCATCAAACACGCTGGTGTAGGAGCCCTCGTCCTGCTTACGCTGCCTTCGTTTGTCGTCAATAACTCCAGCTCCATCCTTCTGAGTTGTCAAGGTGTCATTTGCCTTCCCCACGACCTCTCGCCCCCCGCCTTGATGCTGCCGCCGTCGTGCCAGCGTCCAGGAGTTGTTTCGCTTCCGCGAATCAAGCTCCTCTCGGGCTAATACAGCGTTATAGAGAGCGGAATCTCGTGGAATTGTCATCGACCCCGTTTGTCCGTGATACTCGCCTGCAGACATTCCCCCCAAGTCAACATCCTCCTCGCCGCCGTCGGTAAATTCCACCACAGATGCAGCGTCTCGCTCTAGCGCCGCCTGCAGCATTTTCCGCCGGTCCTCCTTGGACACCCGTGCCGCCTCGTAGCCGTGTTCGTCGATGCCGTCATACAGGCCATAACGCCTTGGCACTGGCGAAAGCCACTCCCCGGGCACACCACGGCGACACATGTCCGCCTCCTCCTGCTCCTGCTGTAGTCGGTGCTGCTCGCGCTGCGAAAGCTCATGTGTGAGGCCGCCCGGGGGACGAAACGACGCGGCGGAGCCATGGCTTGATTGCTGCTGGAAAGGTGGCCTGTCACTGCCGCCCGGGCGTGGCTTCTGCCCCTCCTTCATGACAAACTGTCTTCGTCGTCGTGGCGGCACAGCGGTGCCTGCCGCGACTGCATGTCCCCATTGCAAAAAGCATCGGCGGCTGGTCTGCATGCCTTTCCTCGCCCCCTCCTCCCTTTCGGCCCGACCAACACGAATCACACACACACACACACACAGTGAGAGCGAGAAAAAAAAAGAACGAAAAAAAAAGAAGGCAACAACAGCAGCAAGGAAAAGGAGTGACGCATTAGCCGCAAGAATAATAATATTTTTTCAAAAAAGAGAAGAATTATACAGTAGTCATTGGAGAAGTGCATACAAATACGCCAGAAGCAAAAGTAGAGAGGTATTGTGAGAGCGGCAGGTGGATGCACGCGAAGACGACGTGTGCGAGTGAGACGAAGGAGGATGGGGGTGACAACTCATAAACTCCACCCAAACAGAAAACCCGTCAACGCGGCAAATACGCACATGTACACACCCCAACGGCAATCTTCACCGGCCTGTAGCATTCACGCGGGGTCACTGGGACGGGTGCGGTGCTGTGACCCCAACCCCACCAGCCCCGGAACGGGAGAAAAAGCGTGCCGCATCTTCCTCTCCCCCAGCATCGGCGCCATCATCATCATCTGTCAAAAGATACGTTTCCAGCACTCCCTTCCCGCCCTTTGTCACTGGTGACAAGGAACTGCGAAGCTGCAGTCGCCCCTCCGCTCCCATTTCGCGAAGTGCATCTTTGAGGTTCGTCACGCGCTGACGAACTCCGGTCGGTCGGGAAGAAGACATCTGCCGTGATGGAAATACGACTCCTAATGGAAAGGAGGATTGGTTGCCGTGCTTGCCAGCCGCATCCTCAGCTTTCCTCGGCAACGACTCCGCCGCCGAAGCAAAAAGAAACACGTAGTAGTTGGCGGTCCGCAGCGATCGCCAGTGGGCGTCACTGCACAACACGTCAAGGACAATGCTGCCCAGCAAATGCGCTGCCTCCTTGACTCCAACGGCGGGATTGTCAGCATCGCAATGGAAGCCTGCAGTGCATCCATCAGGCCCCGCCCTGTCCGCGTTCGGAGGTTGGGCCGCTGATGGCATCAGGCGCTCAAGGCACGCCAGATGCCACACGTTAAGGGCGCTGGCGTCGACACCGCAGCCGCCACCGTCGCCACACAAAGGAGAAACCCAAGAGGGAGGGGCGCCGTTCTTCTCTCGCCACTTACGAACAGAGGCCCCGTTCACCCCATTCATTACTAACAAGCAGCAGAGACTCGTAAGTAGCCGCGGAGTAACAAACGACAGGGAATCTCCGTCAGACGGGGGTCCTCCACGTGATTGCTGACACAAAGCCAGCAAACACGTCACCACCAACTCCACATCCGGGCAGCTATGCACAAGAATAAGGCAAACGCGCTCCAAAAGGGAGGGAGGAAACACTCTGCGATCCGACGCCTGCGCACGAAAGCAACGTTGAACCACGCCCCAGTGGCGCGCCGTGTCGAAGAGGGCTGGTAGATTTGTCCCGCTTTCATCCTCAAAAGTCGCCTCATCTCCAGCCCCAGCTGTACGCCCTTCTCGCGTTATGCCGTTCACTGCCGCCGCCGCCGCCGCCGCCTTCTTCGCCTTGCTGTCTATCGCCCATGCAAGCAATTCCAAGAGGGAGATGTAAATGTGCCTTGCCGAGGCCGGATTCCACTCCAACTCGTTCTGCAGGGCTGAGAGCGATTTACTTGCAACATCCATCGAGCACGCAACGGCACGGTGCATGTACGACGAGACGCAAACAATGCGCCTGTATTCGTCTGGAATGGTGAGAGAAAGCGTCGCCAAATGGGACAGAACCATTTCCAACAGCGAACGACCGCCCGTGCGAAAAATAACCGGACGATGCTGGGCAATGACCTGCCACGCCAAAGAACCGCTCCCAAATGAGTAATGGTTTGCTAAGCGCGTCGTCGCCGTGTCATTGTCGCCGCCCCAAAGCACACCAACAAGAAGACGTTCTACGGCGGCCTCCTCTGTGAGTTGATCCAGCAACGTCTGATGTCCACCCACGAGCGCCTGAATCCCTCGCACCCCACTGCGCGAGAGATATGTGGCGCAGCACCGACGCAAGAAGGCGACCACGCTTGGATGACAGTAAGGAAGAATATCCTCTTCTATGCATGTCACCAGGGAAAAGGACCGGTTTTCGTCCGCGATCTCTCCTGCTTCAGTGACAGACAACGGGGGCTCGCCGAAGGATGACAGGAGCGACACAAGACGCAAAAACAGGAACATGGACGGTTGTGAGGCTTCCGCAAGAATGTCACCGCAACTTCGACGTTCTTGTAGGTCTAACTCCTCAAGAGGAGATGCGGGGCGCAACATGGGCAACGACGTATGTTCACGGAAGATCTCAATAATGCTCAGTCGGGCGGCCTCGATCTCATCCATGGCGTCTGCTGCGTAGCTTTTCACTTCTTCCGGGGTCACGAAGACAGGAATGCTGGGCTGGGAGGCAGAAAGGCTTAACGCCTGGCCAAATAGCTCTCGGTCCTTCCAGTGAAGCTGCTGCTGCTGCTGCTGCTGGGTATGCAACCCTGCATCTTTACAGGGGTTACTGTCCGTGGAGGCTTCGCTCGCGACACTCTTGAAGCGAGTGCTGTGGGCGGTGACAACGCGAGCCCGCAAACGTCTGGAAGCAAGAGGAATGTCGCTTATCGATTGAGGCCGCGTGAACCCATTAACGGTGCTGCTCCCAGCGTTTTCCGCCTCACGCTCCGACAAACACTCAAGACGCCAACAACACAATGCCTCCTCCTTCCCACAAAAGCTCAAGCGACGCGTTCCTAGCGAAGAAACTGCCGCCTCTTCGAGTGCCGCAAAAGAAAGTAAAGTTGTGACGGTGTTTCCGGCGTGAAAAACATGTGGAAAGTGCTGAATCAGTTTAAAATGAAGTTGGCGCCAAAGTGCCGCCGTATTTCCAGGACGACGAACCGGTGAGGCGTGAAATACACCTGCCTCTTCATAGCAACGAAGCACAGTTGTAAAGAGCAGCTTGGTCCAGCCTGGCGCCGCCGATGACTTTAGTGTCTCCCCGCCCTGCTTCGACCTCTCTGTGAGGCTGGCCCAAGAAGAATGCATTAGTTGCGGACAGGACGCCCTCTGCATGAATGTTGTGTATTCGTCAGAGACGGAGCGTACAAGGCGATCGTACGTTGCCCCTCCTCCTTTTTCCCGCAAAAAGGCCTCTGCATGGCGTTCTAACACCGCCGCTGCAGCTATTGCCCCAATGAGCACAAGCCAATCCTCGTATTTTTCCTGAAACGCATGGAAATGCAGATCGGTACGGCAAGCCGAGGGCTCCGCTTTGCGGCCAGTGTCGTCCAGGTTACAAGTGCGGGAGGCACAACAAGTCATATACACTCCCTTGTAAATGAGTTCCTTTAAAACGAATTCGTCTTCCAGGGCAGGGATGCCGAGACATAACGCCACCTTCATCACCCGCGTGAACAACGGAGATGCGACCATGTATTTCTTGTAGGGAATTTGCGCCAGAAGCCTGGAGATCTTCTTCCACTGCAAAGTGCTGACGTCACCCTGTGCCCTGACGTCAGCAAGCATTGAGGATATATCCTCCTCAAGGTTTGGCCCCAGCTCAACCGGAAACAAGTGTGGATTATGGCGCCACCAGCGACGAAAAAGTTCCACCGCCATGTACTCCTGCCCCTGACGTAGCAGCGTTTCAAAGGTAAGATGAAACGCGTACGCGGAGCATCGCATTGTTTGGTTCAAGACAGGACGCAAAGGCTCCAATGCGGGCTCCAACACCCCGCCCATCGCCTCACCGCCGTCAAGCACATATGACATCAACGCCTCTTTCGGTATTTTTTGTAGACCACTTCGCAACACCTCCCTTTCGTATTGCAACTTGTCCTCCATCTCCTGTAACTGTGGTGTGCCCTGCAGCGCTTTCTCTCCTGTCGCCATCACCGCATCCGCCGTGGCTCGCGTGCTTTGCTGCCGAACCATGCGAAGGGAGTGACGCACGAGCCGAACAATCTCGGAAGGTGTCACATGTCTTTTTCCAGTCCCACAGTTCACCTCCTCGTCCTCGCGGACGCCCTTCTGCAGGCATGTGGCTTCATCCCCATCGCCTTCACGGCTGCCGACGTAGTCTTTTGCAGATCCACCCGCCGGGCCACGCTGGGACTTCTCCTCGTCGTTGCAGGCAAAGAGCACGGCATGCTTCAAGTTCGCAATCAAGTGCCATGGCCGCAAAGAGAGGGAAGCAGGGGGAGCGGCGGCAGTGGTGACGGGCCACTTGCCCCCTGCAACGCTTGCGCCACAAGCAGCCGGCCCCCGCTTTGCACACAAGGCGCGCTGCACGAAGGACTCCCGACGGGAAGCGGCGTCGTCGACCACCTCGTCCCCCGTGAAGCAGGTGGGAAACAACGCGGCGAAGAAGGGGGTCACGTGCGACTGCCTCATCCCTGACGGAGAAGACGCCGCCCCTCTTCGCGCCCATAACAGCGGCGACGCCCTTCTCGGCGTCACGAAGTGCGGGGCCGAGGCCACGGAGTGGAACCGTCGACGCCCATGCTGCATGACACCTGACTCTACTCGAATACGAAAAGGAAAAGAGAAAAACAAGAGCAAAAAAAAAACATCCATGAAGGCAGCCGCAGCGCAATGCTGCTGAGGGCTCAGACGCCGACACACAGACACACACGCACGCACACAGATGAAACTAAAGAAAGACACACACACACACAAGATCTCCATTGCAAGTTGGGGGGGGGGGGAGGAGGGAGAGAGAGAGATCAGAAAAGCAAGAAAAAAGGAATCGCAGCAACAAGGGCGGGGACACGGGAAAGAAAAAAAAACCGCCCGTTGAAAACATACACATTGCCTCCAGCGTAACAAAATTATAATGAGCAAGTCTGACGGGGACGATAAGAATGAAAGAGGCAGAAAAGCAAAAAAAAAACGCAATTTATATGCACAGAAAAAAGGGGAAAAGGGCGTTGGTGGTGGTGGTGGTGAATTCAAGCAGCAATACGGAGTTGACTCACGCAAAAGAGACTGTGGGGAAAAAGAGACACAGCAAGCAGCAAAGCAAATATAAGCAATAAAAAAAAAACGGAATGAGTAATGCAAGAAGGTGACATCATCACACATTTCGCTCAGCGGGGAGAGCCATAAAAACCACAAAGAACACTTGTAAACGCCCAATCAGGGAGAGCAACGCCCTCGTTCCACCCCGCGCGCCTTTTCCACCCCCCGTAATTCATCACAAAACCCCTCTCATGGGCCCTCACACGTCGGCCGATCCCGGAGACCCGCAAAGGAAGAACAACTAATAAAAAAAAAACACGGCGGTCGCTAAATTAAAGCAAGTGAAAAAAAATTGGGAATAACGGCCGTAAGAAGTGATAAAACGTCCACACACAAACACACACACATACATACATACATAGCAGAGGCCAGATTGCCGGTGATTACAGTCTTTATAATAAGCATGTGTATAGAAGAACTCACAAAGACGCCTGTCTAGGGAATCAAATGAAAGAATTACTCAGCACACGTTCTGCTCAGAATGACGGAGTGTTCATTTCTCACTATATTTCTTGTTTGTTTTGGTTGCGCGTCCTATCCATTCTCTCGGTTTGCCTAATGGGAAGGAAAACAAAAAGCAATAGCAGAAGAACAACAACAAAAAAAAAAAGAGAAGAACAAACGTTTTTTTTTTGTTTTGTTTTTTTCTTATGGGGTCCCATCATTTGAAAGCCTTGCCTAGCAAGCCTTATTGGGAGCCACAAAAGTCCATTTTTCTGTTATGGGTTCTTTGCTCCGTTTTCTTTTTGCCGCTTGGCATTTTCTTTGGGTTTGACAACCCCAAGCCCATTTGCCTGAAAAACGTTGCGAGGGTTCACGAGGGAACGGCTTGCTCTTGTACCGTGTCACTGGCGTGATTCACGAGGCCCACGCGCCATATCGACAAACAAGCGGTGCCCGCGCGGTTTTGCAATAACCACTGGACGAGTCAGGGTGGTAGGTGACTGTTCCTGCCAACTTCGTCCCCCAGCACTTCCTCTCGGGGATGCGGCTGCTGCTGCCGTCAAAGACTTTGTCACTGCGGTGGCAGCTCCGCTGCCATTGAGATACCTCGCAGCCTTTTTCCAGGCAGACGGCTTCACATAGCGCGTTCCCGGTGAAATGAGTGGGTGATTCGTGAGGAAATGAATCGCGGAGGCCTTCTGCTCCAGCTCCTGTAATACAACCTCCCCGCCATGGGTGGATGTTGAAAGAGAAACCTCTGCTTTGCTTCTCGAAGCGGAGCTTTGCGCTGAGCCGGCCTGTGTAAGAGGTGTAACTAAAGGCTGATCAGGCTCAGGACTCTCCCCGCCATCTTGTACCATACGGTGTCGCTTCTGTTCAGTCTGGCGCAACTTCCAATGCACGAGCAGTGTGTTAACATTATCAAGCCATTCTTGCAGTATGGCGCGGACAATGACGAGTTGCCGGTCGGCTGGATTGTTGACAAAGTCATTCACAAGAATGGCATTGCGTCGATTCATACAAACACATGAAGGCGCATTCTCCACAATAATGTTACGCTCGAGATGACGCCCGATACGGCGTAGGTCCTTCGTATACCCTCCATCACGGTACCAGCGCACATCACGGTAGATGACATCGTCGAGAATGGTGCCGTCAGGGTCCAGGCGGGCGATAACAGGCCGAGCAACCACTTCTACACTTGCTGTCCAGATTATTATCTCCAGTCGCAACATAACACCGTCCTCTGGAGGGGTTTCTGTTGCCGACAAACAGCCACTCCCAGCACCGCCGCATTTTCCACTCACCACTCCCTGGGTGGAAGACTTAGTACCGGTGGATTCCATCAGTGGTTCACCCGCGTGTAGTACCGGATGCGGGTATAAGGACCTAAGGTGCCTCAGCATCTCAACAGCGCCAGGGCGAAGTATCGCCGGACCATGTTGACGGTTGTTACACAGCGTTTCGTCAAGGTCAAAAACAATTGTCGCGGTACGTTCCTTCTCAGCCGCCGATGCCAAACTTCGAGTGAGAAGTTGTCGGGTCGGGTACAAAAAGTTGTTTGGCAACAAACCACCTAAAGCTTCTTCAAGGGATGAATGTGCACTTCGCCTGACAGACGCCTTTCCATCTGAATTGGCAGTCGATGAAACTTCACAGCTCAAGCTTACAGACGGTGCGGACGATGCACGTGATGTAGAGGTAGAGAAATATTTTGACACCGTGCCCTTCTCCTCCGTCTGCTTCTTTCTTCCATTTCTCGGAACGGTCAGGGGAGGCATAACTGAATATCGCATGGAGAGTGGCTTCTCCGGTGTTTCCTCCTCCTTCATAGAAAAAGAGTTCTCAGTAACGCGGCAGGTGTCACTCGAAACTTTGTTGCTATTCCTCTGTTCATCACTACGACCAGTAATGTTCCCCGAGTTGTCACCAGAGGCGAGCAAAACACGCAAAGGCGTTACTTTTGAAGCTCCTTTTACATGGCACATCCCATCCATCAGTAGCTCAGAGATATCATGTTCCACAATCTGCATCACAGAAGATCTACTTTTTGTCTCTGATGCCTGTGGATGTGACGAGGACTCAACGTTGTTCCTATTCTCGTTGCTGCGGAGGCCAAACTCCTCCGGTTCTGCTACTACAGTCGCCTCACTGGATTCGCTAAGCCTAGCCTTGGTGGGTTTCGTATTGGATGCCTTTGGCCGCAGCTTCTCCCTCCCCGTTGTTGGCGGCGTGCCAGACAACATACTCGCCTTACCTGTATCGTTACCCTTTGTAGTTTTGACCTTCTCCCTTTTGCCGCCCTTAGGGCCCTTACTTGCCTTTGCTGAGGCTTCCACACCGGAGGGCAGTGCGTGGCGTTTTTCGTCGGCCACAACGTCGTTGCGGTTCACGGCAGGCCCTACCGCCAGCGGCAACGACGCCTGCACCCCCTCGCTCGGAGCCTTGCACGCAGCAAATAGGCTTTCATCGTCCAGTACCTCGCCCGTCACGGTCGCAGCCGGCGTCTTTTTCTGGCCTGACGCCGCCTTGTCTTGCTGGCTCTTGCGAGAGCGCTTCTTCGAAGCAGGGGGCGGCGCCGCAAACCTCGTCATGTCTCCTGCAAGCTTCACGCACGGAATTGCGGGACACGCACTACACACACGAAGAAGCAGGACACCAGAGATGAAATATATATATATGCGAAGGGTAGAGAACTGTGTGCAGGCGTCTGCCCGTCTGTCAGCTCGCCTACCCACACAAAATTGTATGTTTTACCTTTGCTGCTCCTTCGCCCTTTCACTATGCTTGTTTGTTCTTTTCAGCCACGCACACTCGCACCCGGAGGCTGTTTCGGTGCAACACACCCTCTCTCTCTCTCTCTCTCTCTCTGACAGAAACAGATGCAGCACCGTGTCTCTTTTTGTGACCACAAGACCTGAGTACGCGCAGCGTGATTTTCCTGCAAGGGCCAGAACGAAAAAAAAAATAATGAAGAGATAAGTGCGTATGTTTGTGTGTGTATGTGTACAGGCGAGAGACAAACAATCTACATCCTCACAAAGAGAGGAAGCAACCACAGCTGCTCCCCTGCCCGTTCGCATACAAACAAAAACGCACGCAAGAAACAAAAACACATTAGCTTTTTTGCTGACAGCATCGTCACCCACGCAAACACGCGCCTCAACCCACCTGCCCTCCACTGCTGAAAACAACAATTCAAACCAATGCTGCTTCCAAGCCGTGCACACACACAGGCACGCACACATTTACCCACGCACGCACTCTATCATCATGTGTGCGTGTGCATCTTATATCTTCTCCCCCATACCGCCTTCAGCTGTTCTTCTTCTGCACTCCTTTCTGCACCATTTCGTCGGCCCTCTGCTCTGCGGCCACCAACGCAAAAGAGCGCAAAAAAAAAACAAAGCAAAAGAGAAGGGTTGAACAATAGCGTGGGTAGGACAACTTGAACTAATTGTACTCATGAAAGCACAGACGTACAGAAGCACACACACACACACAAAGTGCAATTACGCGCAGGCGAAATGGTCGGCATGTAATTCGTGAAGCCGCCGAGCGCCACAAGGCAAACGAAAAACTGAAGTGTAAAAAAAGAGGCGCCAAAAAAAAAAAGGAGGTGGGGGTGAAACAAAAAGCAAACAAGGAAAAAAAAAAAGAGGGAAACAAATATGCGCCTGGCTGAGGCCTTGCCCCTCCTATTCCTACAAAGAAAGAAAGTGCCACAATGGGCGATGGCACCTTCGTTTAACGCGCCCAACATCCCCACCACCGAAGGTGCGATTCATCCCACGCTCGCACAATAACACACACACGCACCGATGAGGACCGGGCACTCGCTGTCGGCCGACGAGGTGGCGGTCGTTGCGGGCTCCGCAGCCGTCAAACCCCTCCGCGTGGGAGGCAGTGCGGGGCTGGCGGGATGGCACGAAACAAGCACAACTGCACTCGCGCTGCCTTCCCCAACGCGGCCTCATTGATGAGTGAAAAAAATCGACAAACACACAAAGACACCAAACAAGACGCGTCATCACCCATTTGTTTATCTCATCTCGTCGCC